>NC_077231.1:81243509-81543509 GCF_027887165.1 Monodelphis domestica
GAACACTGGATAGAGCACCAGGCTTGGAATCAGGAAGACTATCTTCCTAAATTCAAATCTGGCTTCAGGCACTTAGTGACCTGGACAAGTCACATGACCTTTTTTGCCTCTGTTTTTTTTTTTCAATATGTAAAATGAGCAGGAAAAGAAAATGGCCAACCATTCCAGTATCTTTGTCAAGACCCAAATGGGGTCACAGAGACTGAAGGGAAATGAATGAACCCTGAGGCTAAGAGGATCAGTGACTTGCCCAAGGTCACAGATGAACAGTATCAGACTTTGTATTTGATCCCAGGTCTTATGGCTTCAGAGACATCAGACCACTGCACCATCCCCTGAGGACAGAGTTCTTGCCAGGTCATTAAGTCATCTTTCTTCCAATATTTAAACATCTTGCAATTCTGTCTCTTCCAAGATATTGTCATGGAAAGGTTGTGGTGGTCCCGTGGAGCCGGGGTACCACATAGGAGGAAGTGCCTTATAGTAGAAAGAGCAGCATTCTCTATTAGTCTCTGACCCAACTCTTACTTTTCCAGCCATCTCTAGGCTAGGCTTCTCTCTTCTCCAGGTCTTCCCTTCACCCTCTGTTTTCCCAGCTCTTGGAAGCTTTGCTGAGGTATTATTACTGTCTCCACTTGGCTCATGGAGGTCTAAGTTGCCTAATGCATTTGATAACTGTCTATTGTTATGTCTCTTTCCAGCAATTTTTTGGGGGGGATTTTTTAGTCATGATTTTCATCTGCAACTGCTGAGAAAAACCATAAAGCAGTCTTATCCTGACCTCTCCTCTCATTACTCTTGGATAAAGTAGCCACAGGCAGGATGTAGGAAGCTCAGAAAGAGGTTTTAGCAGACTGGGCATTCTTGTGTCTTTTTTCCTTCCAAATGCTGAGCAAATTTGAGCCAGGAAACCAAGCCTTACCTATTATCTGTATGATCTTGGGCCAGGAATTTAACCTTGCCCCTCAGTTTATTCTGTAAAATAAGAGGTTGGAGTCCAGAGGTGCCTTCCAGGATCTTATGACTACGGAATTAAGGAGATTCTATTATCTTTGTATTGTTAACCACACTAGACTGACAATTACATCAAAAGCATCTAATTCCATTGAGGAAATATTTATTTATTTAAAAAAGTTTATAAAGTACTCTTTTTTTAAAATTATGATATATTATTAAAAATTTAAACTATTTTGTTTTTTCTCAATTATATGTAAAAACAACTTTCTTAATTGAAAAATTATATTTAATTAATTTAGAATATTTTTCATGCTTCCACCATTCATGTTCTTTCCCTCCCCTCCCCCATAGCCAACACACAACTCCTCTGGGTTTTACATGTATCATTGATCAAGACCTATTTCCCTATTATTGATAATTGCATCAGGGTGATCATTTAGGGTCTACATCCCCATAAAAACAACTTTTTAGCATTCATTAAATTTTTTTTGAGTTCCAAATTATGTCCCTCATTCCCGTCCTCCCTCCCTTGGTCTCTCTTACCCCTCCTCTCTCTCTCAGACAGGAAGTAATGGGATATAAATTTCTAGGAAAGGACTAGTTATATGGAAGGTTCTGTGTAGGTGCCAGGACTATCAAGACAATGTAACAACCCCTGCTGAACTGAAATTCTATCCAGGAAAAGCAATGTACATAGTTCATTAAATACAAAATATATACAAAGTAATTTTTAGATATGAGAGAGAAACAAGGAAGAGACACTTGGGTTGAGTCTTGAAGAGATCTGGGCATTCCACGAGATTAAGGGCTCTAGTCTCATAGAGGTACAGCATAGAAATGTTGATGCCTGGATGAATGAAGAGGGTTTCTGAGAAGGAGCAGAAACTGTCTATAAGCCGCCACCATGTCCCTGCAGTTCTGCCTCTCCTGTAATTATTAGATTTGTCCCATGTGTCTCTGTCCAGGGCTGGTGTTCAGCAGCTGCACGATTCCTTTGTTGAGATGTCATTGTGATTGTCTTATTCTTTCTATAGAAAATGCGTCTTATGAAAAGCCAAGTTCTCTGTCCAGGAAAACAAATGCCAAATATTTCAACACATCTTTCTTTCAAGTTGTAGACACATTTATTGTTTTCAGCAGAACTTAATTGCCTCATTCCTTGGTTGGCTTTTCCTCCAGTACATTGTGTATAGCTTTTTATTGGGATTTTTGAGGACCAAAGGATTGGAGGCAGCAGAAAGATGTCAGTCACCTTGTGTGGTCACCTTGTAGTCAACTGACGTATTGACACCAAAGTGTACACCTCTGCTTTAAAAATTTGGTCCTTGAGTTGTTTCTTTCCAGCACTATCTTAGCTTGGTACAGAATATTGCAACTCACTTTAAATGCAAGCTAATATTGTTATTTTCTCCTTTAGCATGATAGTATAGTTAAATTCTTAATAGAATTAGGGAGAGCTTGTCAAGTGTGGGCCAGCCATGCTTGACAGTATGTTTAGTAATACAAAGCTTTCAAAAATCTATTTAGTCCTTGATGTAATTCCCAGAAAAGAAAAAAGCAAAACAAAACGAACATGTGATGAAGCTTTGAGTATTTCCTCCAGGTTCAATCTTGCCCCTGAGAAAAACTGATGTGAGGGTGATTAGGCCTAAGTTTAAATTATATACTCAGGCTTTGACCCTGTTGGGAACTCTGAGTCACTGCCTCCTTGTCCCCTACTTCCTCTTAGGTTTCTCTCTACTTATTACCCTTTAGCCTCAGGACCAAGGACAGCAGAGAGGCAGCTGGGTGCAGAATCAGGAAGACTTAAGTTTGAATCCTGCTTCTAGCACTTACTAGCAGTGTGACCTAAGCATGTGTTTTAAACTCTCTCTCTGTCTCTCTGTCTCTGTCTGTCTGTCTGTCTGTCTCTCTCTTTCTCTCTGCTTACTCATCTGCAAAATGGGAATGGGAATATTCTGGTAAAATATAACAAAATGTAATATAATAGAGTACAATTCAATGCAGTATAATATTATGTAATAATACAACAGTGGTTATGAGGATCAAACGAGGTAACGTAGGTTGAGTGTTTTGCAAACCTTTAAAGTTCTGTGTAAATGTTGGGAGCAGTTAGGTGAGTCAAGGGATTAAGAGTCAGGCTTAGAGATGGGAGTTCCCGGGTTCAAATTTGATTCTATAATAATAATGGTGATAGGGGGCAGCTGGGTGGCTCAGTGGATTGAGAGCCAGGCCTAGAAATGGGAATTCCTGGGTTCAAATCTGGCCTCGGCTACTTCCTAACTGTGTGACTCTGGGTGAGTCACTCTGGGTGAGTCATTTAACCTCTATTGCCTATATCTTATTGCTCTTCAACCTTGGAAACAATACAGTGTTGATTCTAAGATGAAAGGTATAGGATTTTTTTTAAAGAGTTCTTTGTAAATGCTTGTTTTGTTATGAGTTTGATCCCTGGGCAAGGAGGTTCTAAGGAAAAGCTGGTAGTCTGTCTGGACCCCTTTCTTCCTCTCTAAGCTGTTGATGTTCTCTTTCTCCTGAAAGAATTTTATATTTATTTATCTCTATTCTGATTCATCTATGAAAGTCAATTAATTATTGAACATTTATTAAGCACCTACAATGTACCAGGCACCATGCTAAGCCATTATGGATACAAAGAAAGGCAAAAGCCATTCCATTTTCACAAGATCTAATGGGGAGGGCAGTCAGCATGCAAGCAACTATTTCCAAATAAGCTATAGACAGAATAAATATAATCAACAGAGGGAAGGCACTGACATGATGAGGAATCTCCTTGAAGATGGCTTTATTTTTGTCTCTGGTTCTCTAGCATCTCTCATTGCATTTGGCCCAATGCCAGTGCCTAATTATTGCTTGTTGAATTAAATAGAACTGATAAAGCTTCTTTGTTTCAGCTGACACTCTGAGTCTATTCATTCAACACATATAAAGTCACGCATACCATTGAATTCAAATTAATGAGTTTTACTAAATGCCTACCAGGTACCATGAGAAACAGCAGTGGTATATTGGATAGAGAGCTGGCCGCTAAGCCAGGCAAAGCTCCGGTCCTGCCTCTGACACACATTGGCTAGGTGACTTTGGGCAACTGAACTCCTCAGGGATCTAGTCACCTCTATAAGACTGTAAGTTGTCAGAGCAGGTACATTCCTCATCTGGGAGGTCCTTATGCCAGTGAAATCAAAGAGCCAATCTTTACCCCTATTCTACCATGTTCCAGAGGTAGGAGGACAAAATCAAAGCAGTCTGCCCTCAAGAAGCTTATGTTCTACCGTAGATGTGCATGAGTAAATATAAAGTAATTTCAAAAAAGAAAGGCTAAGTGATTTCCAAAGGGAGAGGGCTAACAACTGGTACACATGCAAGCCACTGTATCTCATGGCAGCACACAGTAGTCACTTAACAGTGTATGCTAAATTGAATTGAATAGGTAGCACAATGGATAAGTCAGAACAGGAGTTGGAGGATCCCCCGCTCAAATATGGCCTCAGAAACTTCCTAGCTGTATGATCTTGGGCAAGTCACTTAACCTTCTCTGCCCAGCCCTTACCCCTTCTGTCTTAGACTTGTTACTAAGACAGAAATTAAAAGGCTAAAAAATTGAATAGCATGTCTTTAATTTGTATATGTTGAATAATTAGAATCATCTGTGCTCAAAGGGCAGCGATCTAGCACAATGGATAGAGCATGAGGAGTGGACTCAGGAAGACCAGAATTCATATCTTACTTCTGTTACTTACTGGCTGTGAGGCCCTGAGTAAGTCACTTACCTTCTGTTTGCTTCAGTTGCCTCACCTGTGAAATAAGGCTAAAAACTGCTCCCACCTCCCAGAGTTGTAGTAAGGATTAAATAGTATAATATCTGTAAAGTACTTAGCACAATTCCTGACACACAATTGATGCTATGTAGTATTAGCTATTATTATTCAAATTCAAAGAATTTGAAATCTAGAAGGGACAAAGTATGAGCAAGTAAAACACAATAATAGATACTTATATAATATTTATGTGGTTTACAAAATGTTTTGCATCCATTATCTCATTTAACTGCACAATTAACCTGTGAGATAGGAGTTTCAGGTATTATTATACTGTCCATTTTTTAGGTGAGGAAACTGAGGCATGGAGAAATCAAGTGACTGGCCCAAGATCCCAGAGTTGGAAAGCAGTAGAGATGGGCTTTAAAATCCTCTTGTTTAGCTTCAAATCCTGTGTTCTTTCTACTAATCTAAAGGTAACCAGTAGTACAAGTTTGAAATATAATAAATGCTTATTGACTAATCGACTGACCACGTGTCGTATAGTTGTTATCTGCTGATCCCAGAGGCAAAGGCATAGCTTAGGTGAGAGCAAACCAACAAAAGCCTCTACAATCTCACTCAGACTCTTTGATCTGGGTTCCTGATGCTTTGTTATCTAGACCCTTTGTTTGGCTTATTTATTTTTAAAAATTTAATTTGATTTTTCTTTGCTTGGTTTCTTAATCCATGATTTGAAGGAACTTGAGCCTGAGTCCTTGATCTCTGCTGTCTGATCTCTTTAACTTAACCCTTGACCTGCCTAGTATGCATAATAATTTCTGTTTATTTATTCCTTCCTTAGCTGACCTTCCTGAATGTAATCTCTGACTTGTCTGTACTCTCAAGTCTTTCTGCTGCACTCCCTCTACCTCCCACCCAGTTAGCCTTTCTTCCTGTCTTGGTGCTGCCAAACATATATATAGCCTTTCAAGTATGGGGGCCAGTGAGCATTGTTGTTAGAGATGATATATGGAACCCTGACAATGTGCTGGGTGTTACAGAGGGAACACTATAGTTAATCTCAACTCTGAACTAGGATTTAAAGCTAGAAAGGTTAGCTCCAGTCCTTCTTTTTACAGCCAAGGAAGCTGAGAGATGAAGTTTCCAGAAAATAGAACTGGTATTAAAACTCAGGTCCTTGAACATCTACTCTAATGATCCTTTTTGCTGCAGATAGCCATCAGACAGATGGGGTCATAGAACTATAGGTCTAGAACTAGAGGGGACCATAGGAGTTATCTAGTTCAGTTCCCTTAATTTTATTGTTGTTCAGTTGTTGCAGTCATCTCTAACTCTTCTTGACCTTATTTGGGGTTTTCTTGGCAAAGACACTGGAGTGGCTTGCTCTTTCCTTCTCCAGCTCATTTTACAGATGAGGAAACTGAGGCCCAGGGAGATGGTGACTTGCCCAAAGTCACACAGATAGTAAGACTCAAAGAACTGGTTATTCCTTGGTTTAATTTCTGCAGGGAAGAAACATGGAAAGTCTTCCAATCAGAAAGCTTTAAGTAGGGAATTGCTTTGCCTTGAGATTGAGTGGGAGAGAAGGAGATGATATTTCATTTGGCCAGTGTAGACATAGTCCTAGGAAAGCTGTCGGAAAGACTCACTTGGACAAGGGGAAGGAGGCTGGGTAACAGGGAAATCAGTCCTCTTTTCTCCCTCACTCTCTCCTCCCTTCTTGTTCTCTCTTGCTATTTTCTAGCCCAGGGATGGGAAATCCTGATGCTTAATGCCTCAATTGTACTTGCTCCCTCAGCTGTCTTCCTTTTCTGAAGGATTTACTTAATCCTCCATAGCTCTTTAAGTGGCTGTCTTGATAACACCCAGTGCTGCCTGGCAACCTCACTTGCGTGGCCATATATTGTCAGAGGAAACGGGTGAACTATGTCTGGACTTGAACTCTGGCAAACCAAATCCCTGACTGGAGATTAGGAACATGGAGACTCAGCCCATTTCCTGCCCCCGAATTTTGCCTGGGAACAATAGAAATTACGGCTTCTTTTATTTGTGTGTGTGTGTTTTTTTTTCCCTTGTTCAATCGAGGGGAAAGAATACCGATAACCCAGTGCCTGGTGAGTCACCTGCTCTAAAGTAACCCTACTGGGGGCATAACAAAGATCCTGTCGTGCCCTTCAAAGCCACAGATGCTGGCCGCCTGTATTTACTTTGAGGCCCATTTACACACCTTGGCCACCAGGCACATTGGCGACGTAACAAAAACTCGGTTCACTTTGGGCTATTGAACAAGCAGCCCCGTTCAGTGGCTGGAATCCTGCTTTTCCTCTGGAGCTGGGGAAGGCACTGAAGTGTGCTGCTCTCAGGCAGGGGGAGTGGGACCAGCCCCCCTCCTACAGGTAAATAATGAGGTGTTCTAGTGTGGCGACAGTGCTCAAACTGGGCCAGAGTGAGGCACGGCAGCCTCGGGGTCTCGGCACCAAGCGCCAGCCTTCCTTCTGTTGGCCGGCACACACCAGGGAAGGCAGCTGGGGAAGGTCCTGGAGGATGGGAGGAGGTGGCCAAATCGGGCTGAGTCCTGGCGTCCTGCCCAGGAGAAGGATGGAGGGGCTGGAGATCGTCTGGGTTTGCTACCTTTTCTGTTGTCTTGTCTCTCCAACTTCCCATCTCAGTGCCCATGGCCCGAAGAAACTGTCTGCGCATTCTTTCCATGCTCTCTTTGTATTCCTTTTGGGTCCTGTTTGTGCTATACTTTTACTTGGGGTTTTCATTTATCTATAGGAACAAATTAACATTATATAAAATGCCTTGTAAAGCCTAAAGCATTGTAAAGGGTATTATTATTATTATTATTTTATTATCACCATGATCATTTTATTTTTTAAACCCTCACCTTCCATCTTGGAGTCAATACTGTGTATTGACTCCAAGGCAGAAGAGTGGTAAGGGCTAGGCAATGGGGGTCAAGTGACTTGCCCAGGGTCACACAGCTGGGAAGTGTCTGAGGCCACATTTGCCCCCTGTCTCTAGGCCTGGCTCTCCATCCACTGAGCTACCCTCAATCACCATTATTATTATAAAACCACATATATAAAATTAGAAGGAACTTTAGATGCCATCTTCTTCAACTACTTCATTTTAAAATAAGGAAACTGAGATCCCCAGAAGTCAAATGACTTGTATAAGGTCATACTCAACAGTAAATGGCGTTTGAACCCAGATTTTCAAACTTTAGAAGTAATGCTCTTTCCTCTGTATTAAAGAAATAAATGTCAGTTGATCTGTACAGTATGACCCTCATGTATTGAGCCCCTGCACTGTGGTAGGTACTGGCAGAAGACAGTCATTCACTTTTTTTTTTTATCCATTTCCTCATAGGAGTAAAGATACCAGTTTAGATGTTGATGTTATTCAGAGAAATACAAAATAATTTTGAGAGTGAGAGTGAGAGAACTCTAATAACTGGGGTCTCCCTAGCCCCAGAGCTGTTCTTCAAGGAAAGCTAGGGATTTTGTGACTTAAAAGGGAAGGGAGAGGACATTTTCAATGTGATGAAAAGATTGTGTTAAGGAGATAGAATACTGTCCCCTAGGAATAGTGAGTAAATCACTTTGACTAGAACAGAGAATATGACTTAAGGAAGCTGGTGGCATAGCAAGTAGAGAGCTAGCCTTGAGTCAGGAGAAACTGAGTTCAAATTCAGTCTCAAATACTGACTATATGACTTTGGGCAAGTCATTTAACTTTGCCTAGGTTTCTTCATTTGTCAAATGAGCTGGAGAAGGAAAAGACAAACCATTCTAGTGTCTTGTCCAAGAAAACTCCAAAAAGGGTTATGAAAAGCCAGATAAAATTGAAAAATGACTTAAGATCCCTTCTATCTCTAAATCCTAATATATACTTGGGATTTATATGCTTATAAACATGTAATCTCTCAGGTCTTCCTCTGTAAAGGGAAAGAGTTGGACCATGTTCCATCTAAGGACCCCATGAAGTACTCTTATAGTCAAGCCCTGGAGAGATGTCAGAAGTTTCTTTGACCTTCTAACAACTCAAATCTACAGGTATTCTGTTTGTTCCCTTGGGTTCTCCAAAGCACACAGATGTTACCTGGGGATAAATTAAGTGCCCTGAGAAACATTAGCTTTGGGCCATCCCATTGCCTGGATATAGTTGAGGATGATGCTCCTTGGGAATTCAACTTGATGGCACAATGGAAAAAAGGACTGGATTTGGAGTTTAGATGATCCAGGTTCAAATACTGGTTATACTACCTAGGTGACCTTGGGGAATTATCTTAATTTTCTGAATCTTTAGATTCTTCATGGATAAAATGAAGTAGGTGATAAATTTGTTGTTAGTGTTGTTTAGTTGTTTCAGTGGTATCTGACTCTTTGTGACCCCATTTGGGGATCATTAAAGCAAATATTCTGGAGCAATTTCCTATTTTCCTCTCCAGATCATTTTTTTTTCTTTTTATTGTGTTATTTAGTTGTTTCAGTTGTATCTGACCTTCTGTGGCCCCATTAGGGTTTTTCTTGTCAAAGATACTGGAGTGGTTTGCCATTTTCTTCTCTAGCTTGTTTTATAGATGAGGAAACTAAGACAATCAGTGACTTGCCCAGGGTCACACAACTAGTAAGTTTTTATTGTGTCATTCAGTTGTTTCAGTTGTATCTGACCTTCTTTGACTGTATTAGGGTTTTTCTTGGCAAAGATACTGGAGTGGTTTGTCATTTTCTTCTCTACCTCATTTTATAGATGAAGAACTGATGGAAACAGGGTTAACTGAATTGCCCAGGGTCATACAGCTAGGAAATGTCTGAAGCTAGATTTGAACTCAGGAAGATGAGTCTTCCTAATTCCAAATCTATGACTCTATCTACTGCCCCTTCTAGCTACCTGTAGTTGGCAAATTAGATTATCTCCAAAGTCCTTTCTAGTGGCAAATCTAGAATTTTATGACTTATTTGTATCTGAAGACCCTTCCTGCTCTAAATCTATAATCTCATGATCTGTCCAGGTCTCAGTTTTCCTCATAAGTAAAGTGGGAGATTTGGACTAGATCTTTTAGGTCATTTTCACCTCTTTGTCTGTGAAATGGGACTAGAAAACTTTTGAGGTCCTGGCCAACTCCGAATCTGTAAGACCTGTGATCTGATTTGACCCAGGAGGGAAAATAAAACCCCTGCATGGTTGAAGAATCTGCCTTCCCACTCCTAATCAGAACCCTTACAGTGTAACTAATAATAGATGATTAGATTGTAGAATCCATTTCTGCTAATGAATATGTGGGAAGGATATTCTGTGACTGAGATCCACATGGCTTGTAACAGGGGCGAAGTGAGACTGATGCCCAGTGGGACGTGAAACATGTTAAAATCACCACATTTGCCGCCAGATTCTAGGGAGGCTTGTACAGAAGAAACTTGCTAAAATTAGTACATCAAATTACACATTGCCCTCACCACACATACATACACACACATATGTATGCACACATACACACACATTTCCCCATCCAAATCCCATTTCTAAAAATAAGATGATGAAAATACATCCTTCTTTGGGAGAAGGTGGTTTTCAGGCTCTGTGAGAGAGACTTATGGAGAAGATAGATCAAATGTGGGTGCTCAGGGGCCCCATTCAAGGAGTGCCATTCACATCAGGAGACCTTGGAGCTTGGAAAAGGGAAGAACAATAAATTTAGCTTCCAAACTAAAAGCCTGCAGCTAAGAAAGTCTATTGCATTTTTAAGCCTCTCCAAAAAGAAAAGAAATTGCTCAGAAAACATTGGCGTACACATCCTGACGCCCTTTTTCTTTCCTCTCTTCTATTGCTCTTTTATAGCCAAACATGTAGTTCTGGGGTGGGGAGAAATTTTGGGGAGGGAGGGGCTATTATTCTACTCATTCTCCTCCCTCCACCCCCATTTTTGATTCTTTCATATGTCCAGCTACTGCCACTTAGGGAGAGACTCGAAGGTGGAGTAGAAATATATTAGTTGTTTTCATTCTGTCCTCCCCTACCTATTCACAGTTCATCAGATTATATATTTAGAGCTGGAAAGGACCTTCTAGTTCAACACCCTCATTTTTCAGATGAATCCTAGAGAGTTCAGTGGATCAGAGGTTTAGAACTCGAAGAGACCTTGGTGATCATGTTATTAACTTATTTTGCAAATGAGGAAACTGAGTTTCAGGGAAATTAAATGATTTGATAATGGCCCCATAGGTAATAAGCATCAGAGGTAGAATTTGAATCCAAGTCATCTGGTTCCAAAACCAAAAATGGTTCTACTGTACAACCATTGTTTTGTGAGTGTTATCAGATGAGTCACTCACCTGCCCTGTGCCTCAGTTTACCCCTCTGTAAAATGAAGGATTTAGACTAGATGAACTCTAAAATCCTTTCTACCTCTGTTTAATCCACCCTCCTTTATTCTTTTGTTTATGTGAGGTTCATGCATTTAGTCCTGTCATCCTATGTGATCTCGTGGACCACAGAATATCAGTGCCATTTATGGTATTTTCTTGGCAAAGATACTGAAGTTCTTTGTCACTTCCAGGAACAAACAGAGATTAAGTGACTTTCCTGAGGTCACATAGCTAAGACATTTCTGAGGCTGGATTTGAAGTTAGATCTTCCTGACTCGAAGTCCAGTGCTCTACCCACTGCCCATAGTCCATTATTCCTCTGTAAAATAGTAGGAGGATGGACTAAATCATAGCACTGAAAAGGGTTTCAGAGATCATCTAGTCTAATCCCTTCATTTTACAGAAAGGTAAACTGAGGCACCGAGTGGTTAAAAGACTTGCCCAAACACATAGCTAGTATTTTGACATCAGATTCTGCTACTCCAGATCAATTCCTTTTTCTGTGCTATATGATTTCAAAAGTCTAATGGGTTTCATGACACATTGGGTGTCAGTTTTACTTAGCTCCACTTACAAGCTGTGTGATTTCTGTCCCAGAAAACAGGTCCCACACATTCATTAGCAGAAACAGATCCCACTGTTATCATTGCCTCTTATATTGTGATATTTTTGATTAGGAGAGTGAAGGCAGACTCGAAGCACAGAGGTGTTTTGTTTTGTCCCCTAAGCCCTCAGTCCTTAGTCATACTGGAGCCCATGTATTCATAAATTTGGAGCTAGACAGGTCCAACTCTGAAGAAACTGAGTCCATAGCAGATCTGTGATTCCAGGAGATTTGGGGTTGTCACTCAGGTGGATGGCTGAATCAAGGTGTCAACTAGCATTTATTAAACACCTACTATGTGCCAGGAACTGTGTGAAGTACTGGGGAATAAGAGGAAAAGCAAAAATCCAATCCCTGTTACCAAAAATTCACAGTCTAATGTGGAGACAACTTGCAAACAACTGTGAACAAACAGGAAATATATTGAAGAGTGAGATTTCCCTTAGGACAAAAGTTATTTTAGCCCTGTGCAAGATTCTCCCCTGGGGCAGATGGCAGCTATCTTATGAAAGAGTAAGGATTTAGGCTAACCTCCTACCAAGCAAATTTTCTTGGATATTTCATTTCTGTCCAGGCTGAGATAGAATAGGCTTCAGGGAAATGAATGACCAAATCTCCTCCTCTTCTACATTTTAGTTTCTGGAAAAAATTTGGGAATCTAGCTCTTCTTAAAGGGGGAAATCTTATGGTGGTAAATGAATAGGTTTTCCTGGTTCCTCAGCTTTGTCCTAAAGCAGACTCTGAACTCACTGACCTGTCTTCCCATGTGTTCTTGCACCGCGAATGACCCAGTGTTGGCCCTGATATCTGGAACTGCTCTGGGAGAGAGCTAAACAGGTGTGTTTGCTGAGAAAATTGGCCTCATTGCTCTATTGTCATACCTCATAAACTGAGAAAACACCTTTTGAATGACAGACCCTGTGGTAGGTCCTTAGGGCTCTGAGGGAGCTTAATATGCTGAGGTTCTAATGGCCCCTCAGGGATCTAGACTCCATCTCACTAAATCCTCCTCATTCCTCAAGGTCCAGTTCCAATCCTACCTACTTCAGGAGTTTTTTGTTTTTTTACCTTTCTTATCTTTATTGATTCCCTTCTCCGACTGCCCTTACAGAACACAATCTGCCCATCACATTTTGACATTCTTTCATATTCCTGCCTGGATGAGTTGCTTCATTCTTATGTGTGTGTTGGTGGGCTGTCTGACCCCAATCTCCATTCCCAGTCCCCTTTCTCACTGTACCCCTTTATGCAACATGTGCTTGGGCAAACTCTCTGCTCCTCAGGTAGGCTTCCAGAGTTTCTTTCCTTTAAGAAAACTAACCCTTGGTTTCAATACTTGCCATGCCTTTCTTTCTCAATTCTCCTTATCCTAACCTAGTCATAGGCTTATAGATTTAAAAATGGAAAGGGCCAGGAGCCAGCCACAGTGGTCATCTAGACCCATTTATAGATGAGAAAATTGAGACCCAGATCATAGATTTAGAGCTGAAAATGATCTCAATGATCTAGTCCAATCCTCCAACTTTAGGGCTGGAGTCAGGAAGACATGGGTTCAAATCTGATCTCAGACAGTTCTTAACTGTATGACCCTAAGCAAATCATTTACTGCCCATTGTGTCTTAGAGTCTTAAACCCTTAAAGTAAGGGTTTTAAAAAATGGAAGGGACCTTTGAAGCCATCTAGTCTAAACTCCCTTATTTTATTTTATTTTTAAATTTTATTTGGTCAATTTCAAACATTGTTCCTTGGTTACAAAAATTATATTCTATTCCTCCCTCCCCTCCCACCACCCTTCCCATAGCCGATGTGCAATTCCACTGGGTATCATGTGTGTCCTTGATCAGAACCTATTTCCATGCTGTTGATGTTTGCACTAGGATGTTCAATTAGGGTCTATATCCCCAATCATATCCCCCTCGACCAATGTAACCAAGCAGTTGTTTTTCTTTGGTGTTTCTACTCCCACAGTTTTTCCTCTGAATGTGCATAGTGTTCTTTCTCAGAGATCCCTCCAAGTTGTTCAGGATCACTGCATTGCCACTAATGGAGAAGTCCACTACAATCAATTGTACCACAGTGTATCAGTCTCTGTGTACATTGTTCTCCTGGTTCTGCTTCTTTCACTTTGCATCAATTCTTGGAGGTTGTTCCAGTCCCCATGGAATTCCTCCACTTTATTGTTCCTTTGAGCACAATAGTATTCCATCACCAACATATGCCACCATTTGTTCAGCCATTTCCCAATTGAAGGGCATCCCCTCATTTTCCAATTTTTGGCCACCACAAAGAGCGCAGCTATGAATATTCTTGTACAAGTCTTTTTCCTTATTATCTCTTTGGGGTATAAGCCCAGCAGTGCTATGGCTGGATCAAAGGGCAGACAGTCTTTTAGTGCTCTTTTGGCATAGTTCCAAATTGCCCTCCAGAATGGTTGGATCAATTCACAACTCTACCAGCAATGCATTAATGTCCCTACTTTGCCACATCCCCTCCAGCATTCATTACTTTCCTTTGCTGTCATGTTAACCAATCTGCTAGGTGTGAGGTGGTACCTCAGAGTTGTTTTGATTTGCATCTCTATAATTATAAGAGATTTAGAACACTTTTTCATGTGCTTATTAATGGTTTTGATTTCTTTGACTGAAAATTGCCTATTCATGTCCCTTGCCCATTTATCAATTGGAGAATGGTTTGATTTTTTGTACAGTTGATTTAGCTCTTTGTAAATTTGAGTAATTAGACCTTTGTCAGAGGTTTTTGTTTTGAAGATTGATTCCCAATTTGTTACTTCCCTTCTAATTTTGGTTACATTAGTTTTGTTTGTACAAAAACTTTTTAATTTGATGTAATCAAAATTATTTATTTTACATTTTGTGACTATTTCTAAGTCTTGCTTGGTTTTTAAAATCTTTCCTTTCCCAAAGATCTGACATGTATACTATTCTATGTTCACATAATTTACTTATAGTAAAAGTCATTCACCCATTCTGAGTTTATCTTGGTGTAGGTGTTGATCCAAACCTAATCTCTCCCACACTGTCTTTAAACTCCCTTATTTTAAAGAATGATTTAGCCAAGGTCACACAAAAGGTTAGAGATATCAAGATGAAAAGGGGGGTTTGTTGTTTAGTCATTTTGCATTTAATCATGTCAACTCTTTGTGACACCAACTGGAGTTTTCTTGGCAAATATACAGGAATTACTTGCCTTTTCCTTCTCCAACTTATTTTACAAATGAAGAAACTGAAGCAAACAAGGTTAAGTGACTTACCTAGAGTCACACAGCTAGTAAGTACCTGAAGTCAGATTTGAATTCAGGTCCTCCTGACTCCAGACTCAAGATACTCTATCATCTCAAACTCAAGGAGAAGAGGTTCTCTGCTAGGTTGTCTATTGGTTTAGATAACCACAAAATGACATGTTTGTCATATTGTAGTATTATATATTATATATAACATATATTGTATTATTTTCTTAAACCTTTTCTTATTACATTATAATTTGGTTTGGCTTTCTCAAGTTCACCTCTGATCTAAAGGACCTTTACCATCCGATTCCAAAACCTCTCTTTAACTTGCCCCCATTCCAAGTTTTCCCCATAATGGTGGTGAACATCTTTGAGAACCATTTGTCTACTTGTTTCATGCCTCATTTTATGGGAATAGTCAGGGAGATACTAAACAAGATTATTGTTAGGTGTTCTAACTTTCAAGATACCTTGAGTAATTATAACATAGGCATGGATATAGAACTTGTTGAAAAAGAACTTTTAAGGTGGTAGTTTGTACTAAATCAAAATTTAAAAATAATCATCAAAAAAAAAAGAACAGTAAGATTCTGTGTTGTCTTTATATTTAGTCAATTGTTTGATGGAAAAGTAAGATCTACTATGGAATACTGCTTACAACAACCCGCCTGTTCCCTACCAATGCTCCTATTGAAGATACCTTTCATGTAAGTATAAATGATATTCATAAAAATTTATATAGATTAGAAGTTAGGCATTTACATCAGCATACATTTTAGCACTTTTTTAAGGATTAATAAGATAGGATTCATCCATTCACAGGATGTCTTCTCATCCTTCATTTAACTTCTGAATGAATTCCTTAAAATCTTCAAAATTGTGTTGCCTCCAACACCAAATTCCTCTGTGTACAGTTGATTTAATTTTGCTATTTTCTGCATCTTTGTTTTCTGAAGCATCATTTCTATTTTCTCTCTAAGCATCTGGAACCATGATTTTAGGGTATTATCATGATGACTACACTCTCCTGGATGGTCGAAAAGGTTGTTTTTATATATATTCATAGTTTTTTCCAGTGATCTTTGATTATTATCTACCATTTTTTTTATTACTAGATACCCATGGGGTTATGGTTTAGTTGGATCCTTCACCATACTTTCTTTAAACTGGTCTTATTATCCATTGCTTTCCCCTATTTTCTGAGGCAATACTACTCATAATCTTTCATCATCTTTCTCTATAAGATTTTCAAAAATGGATTTATATTCTTTACCATTGTTGCCTTTGCCTGCCATATTTCTGCTGGGCAAGGAGGTTAAGCCTTTACTAATGAAGGTATATTTTCATCTCTTTTAATTTCCTTATTTATGGCATTTGATTAAAATGTTAAAACTTCTTTATAAAAATATTGTGGTTCTTTTATGCATATTAAATTATTCATCATTAGTAACTTGTTTTCATAGGGTAGAATGACAGTGTTTTAATTGCATACTACATCTTTCTCATTTCATTCTTCCTTTTAGCTTTGTTATAATTTTGATATTTGTAGTAACAAATCAGTAGGCTAACTTTATACCAACAGCTGATTCTCAGATGACTCCCATATTGGTAATGGGAAGTGTCCTATTAAAAATGCAATCAACCTATTGTTTTTGTCTTGTTATTCTATACTTTTATTTCCTTCTCAAAATTCTTTGTACAAAATGTTGTTGTTTAGTTATTTCAGCCATGTCCAACTCTTTGTTAATACTGGAATATTTTACCATTTCTTTCTCCAGCTCAATTTAGAAATGAAAAAATGGAAATGAACTAGGTTAAGTGACTGGCCAAAGGTCACACTGCTAGTAAAAATATCTGAAGTCAGAGTTGAATCCAGAAAGATGAGTTTTCCTGACTCCAAGACCATACTTTATCTACTTATATAAGGTGCAAAGTCTTTAATACAAGTATTTCTCACTGATGAAGATTTCATCCTAGCATTTAAGATTTCACTTTAAAAAGGTGTGAAATTCCCTTGACAAATTTTAAGGAAGTGTGAATTCACCTGGTAGGCTCACAGTTCCTGAATTAACCCCATTTTGGTGAAATAAATAGGTACTTACTGACCAACTGACAATTCAAAGATGAAGTTAAACCTTGAGCTATATTCAGTCTTTTCAAAGAGGCCTAGAGGTCATAGGAAAAGGAGAAACAGAAGAATGAGGGACTACATATTGATTGATTATGATCTGAAAGCCTATGAATCTGCCCCAGAAATACTCTCAGTACAGCAGTATTGCCAGAGAGGTAAGAGTTCCTCAATGATGTACCAGTTCTTGGACCAAACAGAACAGACTATGGAGGAAGCAGGAATCAGAAACAAGGATAGGTAGGGTGGGAGTCACTAGGTGGAGGAGCAAACCTAGACCTAGTACAATGGTAATGTGAATTATGTAGTTTGTGCATGTCTAAAGGAAAGTGGTTGATATTTACTCCATTTTGAGTTATTTCACTTCAATTTTGGGACTCTCACCTAGAGTGAAATTATAAGTTTGGAGTACTTTATGGAACACTAAAAGGATGAGATACATCAGAAAGAAGACTTGTTTGACTTTCTAGCAATCCTAAGTGCATTCTTTTACCCGGAGTGATGGAGAGATCCAACCCTAGGGTAGATATCTATAGGACTATTTATATCCCCTTGGGTTGATGTGCTGAGGAGTTGAAGGACCAGACTGGTGCAAGCATATCCAAGGGAATCAGAAGGAAACCTCAGTGGAAGGAATAGCCCTGGAACTTGCAATATTAGGGGGAGTGGGCAGCAGAATAGTGGAATCCAGCTAAATTCACTGCATTTGGTATCTGGGGAATTCAGGGACAGTACTTCCGTTACCCCCAAAGTGGAGCTGAGTCTCAACATATAAGCAAGATCACAATTCTCTCCCACAATGCTATCTACAAGAAACACATTTAGAGTAGGGAGATCCATACAGAGTAAAGGTAAAGGACTAGAACAGAATCTATTATGCTTCAAAGAAAAAAAAAACAATTATGATCTCAGATTGATCATAATATAATACCATCATACCATGAGAAATGACAAGATGATCACAAAAAAACTAGAAAGACTTGTATGAAATTAGCAAAGTGAAGTAAGCAGAACCAGGATAATGTTGTACACAGTAACAGCAATATAGAGTGATGATCATTTGTGAATGACTTAACTATTATGAGCAATGCAAGCGTTTAGGACAAATCCAAAAGTAACCCACAATGAAAAAGGCTATCCATTACTCTAGAAGGAACTGATGAAGCCATTCTTCACTTCATTTCCTCCATGAATTTTTCTCTGCTGTAATCAATACATGTCTTATTTCACAACATGATGAACATGGAAATATGTATTGTATAAGATGACATGTACAACCCATATCCCATTATTTGCCATCTTGAGGAAGAGGAGAGATGGGAGGGACGTAGAGAACATGAATCCAAAAATGTGAGAAAACCATTACTAAAAAATTATACTGATATGTAATCTGGAAAAATATATAAAACTTAAAAAAGATCCCTGGAGGTTGTGATGGGAGGATGTGGAAGTAGACTTACTCTTTAGAGGGAAGGAGATTTCTCCCAGGTGTGAATTCTTTACCTTCTCTTTCAGCTACACTAAATCTAGCCTTATAGTGTAAGCCTTTGTAAAGGGAGAATTAAAGAGTCATGTGTTTATTTTGGTGGAGTTGATGATATGAGCCATTGTTCATTGTTCCCCTGAGAAAAGTTGGGTAAGAGTACAATGACTTATTTCTGAGAGATATCTTCAAGATTGAGCCTAATGTGTGTAAACCCAGAACTTCCATCCTAAATTCACTAAATACTTCTTGACTGAATGATTGCCAGACTTCTCACATATTTCACTTTAACCCAAGACTCCTTAAGGAAATTACTGAAGAGTCATGAGAGGCCATGTTGGATTCTAACGTCCATTTCTTCCACTTTTTCATCCATTAAGATTTTAGGGTTTTGAGCTTAGATTGTAGTGTAGTCAAATTCTGGGCTAACTTAATTGCCTTGTTGAGGAAATGAATTCACCTTTTCTTTCATTTGGGAGTATGTGACTTTAGCTAAAAGCTTAAGCCAAGGGACTAAAGTCAGAAACTAATCCAAGTTGGCCATATATACAGTTCCAGTAGCCATTAATAGTGTCAATTTAACATAAAGCTCTTTCCATTCTATGTCCCTTTAAATAGTAACTTGTCTGTCACTATTGCAAGGGAGCTTCCACCTACCTTCTGACCCTTGAATGGGGCTGACTGTGTCTTATATTCCAAGATGACAGCAATATGCTCTCACTTATTGAACTTGGTTAGTTTATTGGAACTTTTATTGGTCTGCTGCTTCAGCTACTGTCAGGAGATCTCTTGACTTGGCTCTTAATAAGGGTAAGGGCTGCACTGATCTTAAGGTGCTCCTGTGACCTTTAACCCAATAACCTGTTGGATATAGTAGCATGATTCTGGGAAAAAAGATGTCATTTCTTTTGACTGAAAGAATGTGCTTTGGTGTAGCCATGGGAGAAGAGGATGCTAAATAAGAAGGAAAAGAGAGCTAACTGAGAGAGGATAAGGCAATTGCCTTGCAAGTTTCCCTTTTATCCAGCTACTAATATAGTTTAAGAGCCACCACCTGCAACAAAGCAAT
Source organism: Monodelphis domestica (assembly GCF_027887165.1). Taxonomy (NCBI): domain Eukaryota; kingdom Metazoa; phylum Chordata; class Mammalia; order Didelphimorphia; family Didelphidae; genus Monodelphis; species Monodelphis domestica. Next base: position 81,263,154 of record NC_077231.1, read on the forward strand.
TTCCCCTTGACATTATATTGCCAGGGAAGTAGACCTGTTCTCCTGCCCACACCAAAAATTGGCCACCTTTTGGGCATTTTTTTTTCTTAATCAAGGCCGTGTCCTAATAAAGGAAAGTGCCACTTCCCAGCTCATGGGGAGCTCATAAGCTACATTTGCAATAGAAAGGATAATGGAAGAGTAGAGCCTTGTTCTTATAGGAATGCTTTTACTCTATTAAGTATTAACAAGATATTCTCCATGGCCACAGAACCTAATGGGAGAATGGACACTTTTTTTAGGGGTGGCAAAAAAATCTAAAATAACAACTTGGAAAAAATGTGAGTGTTTACCAACTGGGGGGGGTGTTTTTAGACAAATCAGGCATGGCTTTAGATGTAAGGGAAAATTGCTATATCCTAATAAATGATGCCTATGAAGAATTAAAAGATTTATGGAAAGACTTGCATGAACTAATGCAGAGTAAAGTTAAAAGAACTAGTGGAGTGACCAGTGACATTATCATTATCATCATAGCTAACATTTATCTAATGTCTACTATGTGCTAGGCATGGTGCTGAGCACTTTCCAAATATTATCACAGTTGATCTTCACAACAACCCTGGGATATAAGTGCTATTATTATCCCCATTTTACAGATGAGGAAACTGAGGCAAATGGAGGCAAAGTGACTTGTCTAGGCCCCACAGTTAGAACAATACTAAAAAGCATCACCATAGTATGCTGTAGTAGGAAAAGTACTGGGTTTGATTTTCAGTTGTGCAACTTATTTTGTATGTGCACTTTGGTAAGTCATTTTCCCTCTGGAGTGGGCTGTCTAAGATTTCCTTTTTGTAAAATAAGTGCTTTGGATTAGATGGTTTGAGTTCCATAGGCTACAAGAAATTACTTTCTAGTTTTTCCATATTCATGGCATTGCTATGAAACTCTCTCAGTTAGGACAAAGTAATATGAGCTCTGCATATAATAGAAATAATAACAGAATGATGTCCTCCAATCCCATGGAAAGAAAGAAAGAGATTCAAGGAAAGAGGTGGGCAGGGAGAAATGGAGGGAAAGAAAGAAAAAAGGAGGGAAGGAAGAAATTTCCTTCTCTCTCTAGATCTAGGATCCTAAGTCATATTAACTTTCCTGGACCTTAGTTTCCTCACTAATTAAATGAGAGGTTTGTACTAGTCCATTCCTGTTCTGGATCTGTGGTTCTACAATCTGTCCCAGCTCTAAATCCCCATTATCTTAATTGTAATGATTAATCCCAGGCCTAGAGAATTGATGATAAAATCACCTCCTTGGCCTTGGTAGAAGAGTGAAGGCCTATGGGTACAGAAGAAGGATTACATTGATGGTTTGGTTTAAGAGTAACTGGCTGCATTTTAAAAATAAAAGGCAGCAATAAAACTTGAAAAAATGAATGCCTTTAAAATTCTTTAGTTAATTCTTGTAGGAAATGATACCACACTCCTGGATTATTAAATATTTCTTTCTATTTGGGGAGAAAAAACTTAAAATGGTAGATAGCCATCAGAATTTTTTTCCTTTCCTCCTTTCTTCTTTCCTTTCCTCCCTCCCTTCTTCCCTCTCTCTGTCTCTCTGTCTCTGTCTCTCTCTCTACCTATCTCTCTTTATCTTTGTCTCTCTCTTTGTGTCTGTTTCTGTCTATCTGTCTCTGTCTTTCTGTCTTTCTGTCTCTCTGTCTCTCTCTCTCTTTGTCTCTGCCTCTGTCTTTCTGTCTGTCTCTTTCTTCTTGGACATCATTCTGTTATTATTTCTAGTATATGAGTAGAGCTCTTATTACTTTGTTCCAATTGAGGTAGTTTCATAGTGATGCCATGAACAATATGGAAAAGCTAGAAAGTAATTTTACTCATATCCTGCAATAACCTATTACTTAGGGGGAGGGATGTGGTGGAGGAGGGGGTTGTCTAATGCTGGCTCCATGTTTTCTGATGTTCCTTAGCATTCCATGCCCCCAGAAACTTCAGCCCCACTCTAATCCACTCTATGCTATTGGAACTAACTGCCCTGGGGATATTGTTTCACCTAATGGAATATTTTCACAAAACTAATTAATGGTATTGGGTAGGGTACAACTATGATTTATAAAAAAGAAAGAAAGAATGCTATCTAATGACTTACTAGCTTCAGATTTTTACCTGTCAAATATTTTAAAAGACAATATTTGGATTTCATTCGTACCAATGTAACCTTTTGACAAAGGTTTTGGTATATTATCATTCAGTTTCTTTCTCAATTTTGTAGTTTGTAGCAATTAAATGCATGCTATTAAGTACCAGGATAGTCATTCCTGAGAGTAGAAACTGATGTACAATTTTTTTTCTTAACAGAACAAACATTTATTGTGTGTGACTATGACATTAGTCATAAATTTTAATGTTCAGATTTCTAATAACAATAGCTATTGTTTATATAGTATTTTAAGATTCACAAAGTTTCTTGCATGTATTATCTCATTTGATCTTTGCAAGAACTCTGTGTGAGAGGTGCTATTATTATTCTCATTTTGTAGACGAGGAAATTAAGAAATCAGGGAGGTCAAGGTATCTACCCAAGGTCACAAGGTAATAAATACCTCTAAACCCATAGGAGAATATTGGATATTTTACCATATTGGTACCTTAGTGCCACAGGGGATAAAAAGCTCTGAGTCTTAAGTCTGAAAGATTCAAGTTCAAATCTGGACACAGACACTAGCTATGCAACCCTGGGCAAATCACTTAGCCCCTCTCTGCCTCAGTTTCCTCCATTTTCCACAAATGGAAATAATAGCATCCTATCTTGCATTGTTGCTGTGAGAATAAGATAAAATAATATTTATAGATATTTGATTCTCCCATTGTCTTCCCTGTTAGACATGAGCTCATTGAGGGCAGGAGGTTGTCCTTTATCTCTTTTTTATATCCCCAGTGCTTATCACAGTACTTGGCATGTAGTAGGAATTTAATAAATGTTTATTGTTTGAAGAACCTAGTTGTCAGAAAGTTTTTCCTTATACCAAGTTAAAATCTGCCTTTCTGAAATTTTTATTCCTTGCTCATGGAAGTTGATCCTTGTGAACTAAATAAAATATATCTAATCACTCATCTGTAGTCTCTTATATGCTTGAAAACAGTAATCTGATTGTTTTGGAGCTTAGTCTTCCAAAGCTCAATACCTTTGATTCTTTAAAAACAAAATGAAACCAGAATACTCCTTTGTGGCTTGGTTTCCAAGTCTCTCACTATCTTGGTTATTCTATTCTGGAAGAACTCCATCTCATCAATTCCCCCCTTCAAATGCTGTGGTTAGAATAGAACAGATTTCCCAGGTATAATTTTACAAGGGCAATGGACTTCTGGATAGTATTCCTGGACTCATGCAGTCTGAGATGACGTTGTTTCTAAACTACACTAGACTTGTAAATTACTAAAACTTTAAACTCCTTTCCAGGCGACTTATTGTGTAGCCAAGCCTCCTCCATTCTGGATTAGGACAGTTGAATTTTTGGTCCTTAGTATAGGTCTTTCTATGAATCCTATTCTTCATATATTTAATCCACCCTCCTAGAATATTAAGATCTATTTGGATCCTTTTCCTGTCGTATCCTCTTGAAGAAGTATTATGGTATGGTAGAATGGACACTGGTCTAGGAATCCTAAGTGGGCTCAGTTCTCAGTTCCAATGATAACTAGCTAACCTTTCTTCCTCTAGCATTGATTCTAAGACAGAAGATAAGGGTTGTTTTTTTTTTTAAAGAAATGAAAATCAGGGTGATCACAGCATACATCCAGTCCAGACTTTCTTTAAATAGCAAGATTTCTGAGGTCATGAAAAGGGATTTTGAATTTTAAGACTTGAATAATTTGTAATGCTTCAGAGATTCAGATTGAGAGTAGAGCAATTTAGTGGGAAGAGTGCTGTATTTGGAGTTAACTAGATGTGAGTTCAAATCCTAAGTCCACTTCAAGTCTTAACTGTATGATAAGTCACTTAACTGGCTTGAGCTTCAGACATCCCTTAGGCTGAGCTCCTAAGTGATAGAGGGTTGTGATCTGCTTGGATGAATGGGGATTCCCACATTGAGGAAATCACAGATGCTTGATGTAATTGACAATGATGTAATGGACTGGAAGGGTTGATGGAGCTTCTAGGAGAATCTAATGTACCCATTGGGGAGCTATGGGGAAAGCTGACTCTCATCTTTGGCAGAAGGCCTTAATAGAGCATATCCAGAAGAAAATTAACTGCTTACGATAAACAACTCAGTTTTTCTTGGTTTAATTTACCAGCCATCCCTAGATATTCTTGACTTCAAGTCATGAATAATGAGTTCATTGCAAAGCCACTTTGTATAGAACTAAAAAGTTTTCAGAATGGACTCCCACACTGAAGAGTTTTAATGATAACTTTATCTCAAGTAGAGACACCCTGGTGTAGTAGAAGACAGAAAGAATTGAGTGGGTATTCTACATTGACAATTACTAGTTGTATTACCCTGGTAAAATCACCCAACTTTTTTGAGTTTCAGTTTCCTGATCTGTGAAATGAAGATAATAGACATCTAAGCTCCCTTTCAGCTCTAAATTTATAATCTTATGGATTCAAGTCCTCCCTCTGACATTTACTGGCCATGTGACTCTGGGCAAGTCAATAACCATTAGAGCTCTAGGCAACTCTTTAAGAGAGTATAAATTGCATCAAAAATACCAATTTGTATTATTTGAGGGAATTTCTTCATCTGGGAATTCCCTATACCTATGAAATTACAGGTCTAGCTAAGTGATTCATCAGAGTGCTGAGCCTAGAGCCAGGAAGACCTGAGTTCAAATCTGACCTCAGATACCAGCTGTATGACCTTGGGCAAGTTACTCACCCCTGTTTGCCTCAGTTTACCCATCTGTCAAATGAACTAGAGCAGGAAATGGCAAACAATTATAGTGTCTTTGCCAAGAAAACCCCAAATGGGGTCAAGAAAAGCTGGGCACAATTGAAATGACTCAAGAACAGCAACAAACTCATTTGTTAATCTTTCCCTTTAAATATGAACAGAAGAGATGAAAAGGAGAACGAGAAGTTTATTCACTTAGAAATTCAACAGTTACTTTTTTTAAGCTCTGACCTATTGTCTCAAAATTGATTTGATATTGGTTCCAAGGCAAAATACCAGTAAAAGCTAGGCAATGAGGATTAAGTGACTTACCCAGGGTCACACAGCTAGGAAGTATCTAAAGCCAGATTTGAAACCAGGACCTCTTGTCTATGGATTGACTCACTGAGCCATCTAGCTGCCCCTCAACAATAAAATTTTAAAGTATCTTTTTAATAGAATGATGCAAAACAATGTGATATATTGTAAATAGAGAAGTAATAAGGACAAGGGTTCAAATCCTGCCTCTGATACTTGCTTACTTGTGAACACAGATGGGAGAGATATAGAAATAAAAATAACAAGATTTGGGAATTTATTGGATGTAGTAGGGTGTGAAGACCTGTGACCCTAGCAAGATGGTGGTTCCTTTCACCATGAAAGGGAAGTTTGGGAGATCTGGGATACAGATACTGAAGACCCATACTACAATATATACATGTCTGCTCATCTTGTGTGACTGAGTCTGTCATACACAAAATGTGCAACTACCCAATCTCTCCCAGAGTTTAGGTACCTATGCTTTATATGCTATAGCTGTGAGATGATATGAGTGTCAGGAGCAGGGCTAGAATTTTCCCAGTGTGAACTGTACAGCTGCTGTAGATAATAATTGATTTAGATTATAACTTTCCTGAGGGGTCTTCACCAGGATTCAGGAAGTTGAAAGCTTGCACAAGAGAGGAAGAAAGTAGAATACTGAGATTGCATTTGTTTTGGAGAGAATCCTCAAGATTGACTCTCTCAGGAAGAATGGGATGCTACCTGTCTTCCCCATCTCCGATTGGCTAATCACATTCATCTTGAGGACAACCATGGACTCCCCCTGAAAAGAGATTTTTAGTATTTTTGTGTTATAGACCCTTTTGGCAGTCACTGTTAAAGTTCAAGGACCACCTTTCTCATGTGCTTATATGTATCAAATCAAACATATAGGATTACAGAAGAAATTAGTGATGTGGAAATATGGCAATCAATATATCAAAAAAGAAGTCCATAGACTTCTGATTCAGAACCTTTGTACTTGGGATGATGTTCTCCACTTTTTTCCACTAGTCTCTACTTTGAAGGCCACTGCTCTAGGCACTCAAGGCTACAAGGTAGAGGAGTTGTTCTGTAGTAGTGAAATGAATTTCCATATAAGAAGCTCTTTGTATCAAGGAAATCTCAGTTAAATGTCTACTTTCCCCACCTAAAAAAGAGGGGATAGATAGAGTCCTTGACTTGGACTTGGGATGTTCTGGGTAGAAATTCCATCTCTTACACTTACTAGAAACAAGATACCAATGAACATTTCACTGAAAAATTTCTGTGACCATCAGTTTCAGAGGGGATAATGGTAGAATCCTAGGATCTTCATGAAAATGTTGGGTTACTTATTTCCTGTATAAATAGCTTTGGGCAAGAAACTCCCAGAACTTTAATTTTCTCTAAGGTATGATGGGGAGGGGGGAATGAACCTATTGACTCTTAAGGTCCATCCTAGTTCTAACACCAGGAGCCTATAATTTTAGAGGCCAAGGAAGAATTTCTGAGTTTTGTTTTCTTGGAGGACTTTGTAACTCTAGCACCCAGTACAATCCCTTGCACATCACTATTACAACCTCCTCATCCTCATTATCTTCATTGTCTACAACTGTTGTTATTGCCCTCCCTTCCTAATTTCCTTTTATTTATTTTTATGGATTTGGGGGAGGTATATGATGAATTTCTTGGGAGAATGTAATTTCCTTGAGAGCATAGATTATTTCATTCATTGTTTTTGCATTCCCAGCACCTGGCACAATGCCTGGCATAAAGTACTTGATGAATATATACTTTTTGAGACTGGATTTAGTGGCCCACACCTGTATTTCCTTCTACTGGAGAGACTGAGTGGATCACTTGATCTTAGGAGTTCTAAACTAGAGTGGGCTGAGCCAATAGGGTGTCCACACTAAGTATGGTTAGAAGCATGATAAGTTCTCAGGAATGGGAGCAATCAGGCTCCCTAAGGAAGAGCCAACTGACCTCAGAAGGAAATGGAGCAGTTCGAAGCTTCCAAACCAATAAGCAGTAAGATCAAGCCTGATCACTGTATTTCCAGCCTAGGCACAACAGGGAGACCCAGTCTTAGATATATAGATGGATGAATAGATAGATGATAGATATATGGATAGATAAATAGATAAATAGATCGATGGATAGAAAAGTAGATAGACACATGGTTCAATGTGGATATGATTGGGGATATAGACTCTAAATGATCACCCTAGTGTACAAAAATATGAAAATAGGTTTTGATCAAGGACACATGTAAAACACAATGGAATTGCACATCAGCTATGGGAGGAGGTGAGGGGAAGAGGAGGGAAAGAACATGAGTCCTGTAACCAAGGGAAAATGTTCTAAATTGACTAATTAAATAAAATTTTAGAAAAAGGAAAGTTAGATAGGTAGATAGATGATAGGCAGAAATATAGGATAGATGGATGGATAGATGAACGGATAGATGGATAGATAAATGGATGGATGGATAGATAGGTAGGCATATACATAGAGTAATAGATTAATAGATGATAGATGGATAGATCTGTAGATTGGTAGACAGATGTATAGAAAGATGTATAGATAATAAATAGACTGATAGATTGTTAGATAGCTTAGGTGATAGACATACAGATGGGTGGATAGATTGTTAGGGACATAGATACTAGATTAGATAAATGGATGGATAGATAGAATACTTTGTAGATTTACAAACTGATAGATAGGCAGGCAGATAGATGGATAAATGAGTGAATAAATGAGTAAATGAATGAATAAAAGCTTGTTGATTAAGTGATTCATGATATATGTGTTCTAGGTATGTGTATCTATTGTTTTCCCCATTAGAGTGAAGGCAGGGAATTTTCATTCTTTATATTTGTATCTCCAGCACCTAGTACAGTGCTTGGCACATAGAAGGCACTTAATACATTCTTATTACTTGTTTGAGCATTAAGAAGTACTTTATAGTACCTGCAAATCTCTTATACACATGATCTCATCAAAGCCTCACAAACATTTCTTGTAAGGCAGGTACTACAGCAATTATCATCCTACATGATCTTACAACCATAGAACAAAATTTCAGAGGTAGGATTTGAACTCTGGTCTTTAAAGGCCATCAAATTCAACTTTTATTTTACAGATGAGGAAACTGAGACCCAAGAAAGTTAAGACTTGGCCAAGGTCACACTGTAACTACCATAATTGAACTTTGAAGCCAGAACCTCTGAGTAGTTAGCCATTTTCCTTCCACAATTTACCCTTTAGCTTCCTTTCTATTAAAAACGAATGCAGTAGTTAACCTATAACCCATCTTTTGTCATTGTGGGATGTCACTATTCTGAGCATGGCTTGTAAGAGATAGATATATAAGCTCTCTCTCTCTCTGTGTGTCTCTGTCTCTGTCTCTGTCTCTGTCTCTCTCTCTCTCTCTAGCTATCTTTCTCTTATACACACACATTCACACACATAAACATCCATTTATGCATATCTGGATTTAACAATGTCTGAAAGAAATGGAAAGATTAACGCCCTGTCCGAGGTGCTCTTTGAGGATTTTTGATGGATGCTGTTTACAATCGTGTGGGTGTCTGACACAGTCCTTACAGCTAAAGGTCATTAGTGACACCTAACAAATCACTTTTATGCTGTGTGCTAAGCTAAAGTCAGATGTAAATGGTTTTTTAAAAGTCAATTGGAAAGAGGCTCTCCCCAAGTCAGGTTGAAATAACTCCTCCCAAACTGCTCAGCTCCAAAGGCATAAGCAAGAGTTTAAGAAATAATTAGAAAAGAACAGCTCTGGCCTCTGCAAACACTGTTGGAATGTGATGGCCAGCAGGGAAGAGACTTTTTCCAAGGGCTGCTGTTTGAAACCCAGCAATGTTTGGCAAGCCACAGTGTCATCTCGACAGTCTGAGCCTTTAACGCTTGCTGATGTCAGTCCCAAGTGGAGGAGGCCTACTGGGCACAGAGTAGCTAACTCAAGCATAAAGTCAGACAGGGAATTGAAGTCCATGATGAGGAAACTGAAGACTGGCTGGAAACTCGAGATTTCCTGTACTCAGCTCAGGGTAGCTCATAAGAGCCTTGATGAAAACACACTCCCAAGATCCCTCACTCTTTGTCCTTCGTGAGCCTACTCTGGACTTCAAGGAGGGCCGCCCGTGCTTCTCTACACTCTGGATGGATTTGCTTGAGCGCCCTGGAAAGCTCTGAGAAATAAAATTCTATTGACAGGCAGGGTCCAGGGGGTGGGAGGGGAGAGAGGAGCCTTTAAAAGGACTTGGGAAACAGGGCTTTTATTTCCAGCTGCCTCATTGACTGGCTCTGGGACTTGGGACCAAAGTCTTTAACCTTAGCGACCCAGGTCCCCAGCTATAAACAATGGAGGAAAGGCAGTCAGAAAGATCCCATAGAGTCAAGATTAATGAGAGAATGGCAATAAAGCATTCTAAGTGTTCCTAAAATACAGAGGCGGATCACTTGCTATTTTCACATAAATATCTCAGAGCTGATTTCTGCCAGGAGAATCAGACACGTAAGACACAGTAGGGAATGATGGTGGACATCAGTATAATAGCCACCCTTATATTTCTTTAAAGGGAAAATTGGAGAATCTTCTGTGCTGGGCTCCAACTCGCAAGATCTGAAAAATTCTGTCATTTCATGAGAGAGCTCTCAAAATTGCCTATTGTGTAAATATAGTGAAATCTAAATGATGATAATAATAATTATTGGCAGTGTGGGCTAGGGGATAGAGCTCTAACCTCAATGCCAGGAAAATCTTGGTTCAAGTTCTATCTCTGACACATAGAAGCTTTAGGACCCAGGGAAGCCCACTGGCCAGCATTCTATTCTTTTTAGAGAAGGTGCCAACCTATACTGATTGAACCTATGGTTTAATAGAGAACTGCCAGTTGAGGAGTTCTATCTCCATCCCTATAATTAACTTAATAGCATCCAGTCAACAGATTGCCAAATATCCCATTGACTGATTCAGTGACCTACATTCTCCAACCATAAATAGTGGAGATTCATTAAGTAATGTCTCTGTGCCAGACATTGTATTAGGTACTAGAAGAAGAACAACAAAAATGAAACCATTTCTGCTTTTGAAGAGCTTGTATTCTATTCACAGAGACAATATGCGAGGAAAACACATAGACTTTGGCTTTAGAGGATATAAGCTCCAATTCTACCTCTAATTCTTGAGAGGTTGAACAAACTTCTTACCTCAGTGGTCCCCAGTTTCCTCATCTGTCTGTGCAGTGGATAGAGCACTGTGCTTAGAATTAGGAAGATTCATCTTCCTGAATTCAAATTTAGCTTCAGACACTAATTGCGTGATCCTGGACAAGTCACATAACTGCCTCCATCTCCTCATCTGTAAAATGAGCTGGAGAAGGAAATGGCAAACCACTCCTTTGGTGTGGTATCTTTGCCCAGAAAATCCCAAATGGGGTCATGAAGAGTCAGACATGGATGAAAATGACTGGACAACATTACAAATTCCTCATCTGAATGGACTGAATGACTTCTGAGATCCTGTTCAACTCTAAATAGCTCATCCTATGATCTTGCATGCCCACATAAATACAAAATATGGTCAAAGGGATTTTGAGTAGGGGTGGAAACAATGATAAAAAAAGATGAAATTTGCCAGTATAATCAGAAGCAAGGAGCTGTGTGATCACATCACTCCACATGGATGTTCCTTCCAATTAAACAAATCACAGCCCATCTTGTGGGACTTTTATTCATGATTTTCCATAATTTTGCCACTGAGAGCCTCTATCCAATGTGCTGGGAGCCTTCCTTATTTTTTCTCAGTATAGCAAAATACTAGAGGAAGAAGGCAGAAAGGAACAACATTTAACAAACTCCAACTATGTGCCAGGCACTGTGCTAAGTGCTTTACAAATATTATCTCATTTGATACACACAACCACCCTATGAAATGAATGCTATTATGATTCCTATTTTACAGTTGAAGAAATTGAGTCAGACAGAGGTTTAGTGTCTAGCCCAAAGTCTCACAGATAAATAGGCCTATTGTTGGATTCAGATTCAGGTCTTCTGTATTCTAAGTCCAGCACTCTATCCATTTTGCTCTCTAGCTGACTCGGGGCTATATGGACTGTCCCTTCCTTCTTCTCTTGCCATATAACCAGCTCATCCTTTTTTCTCAACTATAGCCTTTCTTTCTCTCTCTCTCTCTCCCCCCCTCTCTCTCTCTCTCTCTCTCTCTCTCTCTCTCTCTCTCTCTCTCTCTCTCTCTCTCTCTCTCTTTATTCTCAGAGAGATGGCCTCTGAAGATTATTTAATTTAATTTTAATTTTATTTAATTTATTACTTTAGAGCATTTTTCCAGGATGGCAAAAATCATGTTCTTTCCCTCCCCTCCTCCCCCCAACTCCCTCCCATAGCTGATGCACTAGTCCACTGGGTTTTACATGTGTCTTTGGTCAAGACCTATTTCCATATTGTTGATATTTGCACTAGGGTGATCACACAGCCTTTCTTGGATTTAACTTCTACTCTGTTTCTGAAGTCACCATAGGATCTTGGATTTAGATCTGGAAGGGACCCTAGAGATGCCCTGGGCAAACCACTTCACTTTACAAGTGAGACAAAACATTAACAACTTTCATTTATATAGTGCTTTAAAACTTGCAAATCACATGGCATATAAGATCTAATTTGAGCTTTAAGACAACCTTAGAGATAAGTTGCTGTTGTTCACATGTGTCTGACTCTTAGTGATCCCATTTGAGGTTTTCTTGGCAAAGATTCTGAAGTGGTTTGCCATTTCCTTCTCCAGATAATTTTACAAATGAAGAAACTGAGGCAAACAAGGTAAAGTGACTTGTCCAGAGTCACACAGCTAGTAAGTATCTGAAGCCAGGTTTGAACTAAAAAAAGATGATTCTTTCTGACTCTAAGCTCTGTGCTCTATCTATTGTGCCACCTTGATGCCCATTGAGATAAGTACCACAGAAAGTATTATGCCCCTTTCACAGATTTAGTCAGGACAAAATGGATAAAAGTTCTACCTATCAGTGCCTAGGCAACTCCATAAAACTAGAAGATGTAGGCTCATTGGTGATCTCTGCTGATGGAGAGAGTTTCCACACAAGGAACTTCTCATTCAGATGAATTCACAAAAGCCAGATGAGGAAACAGAATCTCAGAGAGTTTAAGTGACTGACCCATAGTTATGCACCTAATGTCAGAGATAGGATTCAAACTCATGATTTCAATGGCATTTCCTTCCATCCATTATACTGAATGTCACTTCTCTTGAACATAAAATCAGAGACATTACCCAAGCCAAATGGGCAAATGAGAGTAGCAAGAAACCATTCACTGAGGTGAATCCCAGTAGTTTGAATGATAAGCATGTGTGCAGAAGTGAATCTAGTGTGCTAAATTTGCTCTCATTTCTTTGGGAGCCATAATGACAATAGGGATTCTTTTCTCCTTACCTCTATGATCTCCCTTCAAGTTAACTTTTTGATTAATTCTGCCAATTTAGTGCCCTGCCAGAGTCATTTTGATTTAGTGATGGTTGGAATTCATTTCCTGTGTTTTCCTCTCCTCCAACTTAAAATTAGTGGAGCCATATTACTTTGATATACAGCTGCCCAGAGCTTGTGAACCTCCCTGGCCCAGTTAGAAGCCTGATGCCCTGTCTCCAACTTTCCCCAGTGCCCAGTAAGCACCATGTTGTTGAAATGCTTTGTGTGCCAAATCAGAACTGGTTTTTTCTGTCCCAGGTACTTGTGCCTTTCAAGCATGAGGGGCAGAAACAGATGAGCCTTTTGTTAATTACACTTTTACTCATCTTTTCCTGCCAGTTTCTACATGTATAAAATAGACTTGGCATAACAGAGGTGCCACCTAAATGCTCAAAATAAACAACAGAAGTCAAAACCATCCATCCATTTCTATATAGAAGAGCTGTTGAACAACTCAGAGAATTTTTGTTGTTTTCAGTCACATCCAACTCTTTGTGACTCCATTTGGGATTTTCTTGGCAAAGATACTAGAGTGATTTGCCATTTCCTTCTCCTGCTCATTTTACAGATGAGTAAACTGAGGCAAATAGGGTTAACTGTTTTGCTCAGGGTCACACAGATAGTGAGAGTTTAAGGTTAGATTTGAACTTGGGTCCCTCTGACTCCAAACCCAGCACTCCCTCCCCTGTACCACCTAGTTGCCTCTAGCTAGAGAATAAATCAATTAAAGTTAACCAAATACATTATGTATATATATATATGTCTATAAGCACACACAATATTTATGTGTGTGCATGTGCAGTATAACCAAGAATGTACACAGATGTACCTGTTGATAGCATGTACATTCACATGTATATTGTATGCAGGTGAGGAAACTAAGGCAGAGAGAGATTAAGTGGATATACCAGATTAAGTATATATAGACATTTTATATATATATATATACATATATATGTGTATATAATGTGTGTATATGTGAACAAATAAACATATACATTATATATACATAGTTGTAGACATTGTGCTTGTTTAATTTGATTTATGCTGTGATTAATGATTTTTATATATTTTGATTTATATTTGTATATATGTATAGATATAGACATGTGTATATATTTAAAAGGCAAGTAATAATTTTTGTTAGACGCTATCCTTGTTATTTTTTGACAGCTGTTAGCTATTATTATTATTTTCCACTCTGTTGCATCAGTTTCCTCATATGTAAAATGAGGGGGTTGGACTCAAGTGTTTATAAAGTCCCTTCCACATCTAAATAGGAAAAGCTTTTATAATTTTGTCAGACATAGGGAGAAAATCAATTGCTGCTTTTAGGGTATTGCTCAGATATTGCCTCAATACATTTTTTTTCTTCCTTGGGGTATCCTATGTTTTTATAAAAGCCATTTTCATAAATAACTTCATCTATACCCCCTTCCCACTGAAATGAGCCTTCACTTATAACAAAGAAAAACAAAAATGATTAAATAAAGCTAGCCAAGCCAATGCCCATATCTGATAGCTCAATAAATCTTTGTTAATCACTGACTATGACCAACGCTCTGGAGTTAGAAGACCTGGGCTGGAATCTCACGTCAGTCACTCATTATCTTTGTCTTCCTGGGCAAGGTACTTCCTTTCTGGGTCACAGATTCCTCATCTATAAGATGAGGGAATTGGACCAGATGATTCACAAGATCAGTTTAAGGTCTAGATCTGTGATCCTTTGTCCATTGGAGAGATTGTGATTCAGATGAGGAAATCCTGTCCTCTGGAAGCTTACATTCTGCTAGAGAAGAATGGCTATAACACGAAAGCAGAATAATGTGATACATGAAAGAAACAAAGGAGAGATTGGACAATTGGTCCTAGCAATGCATTAGCAAGGAAAAAGTCCTAATTATTGACAGAATCAGAGAAAGCTTCCAAGAGGAGGTGGCATGTAACTTGATTTTTTTGAAAGAAGACAAGGCACTAGACCAAAACTAGAAGGAAACACATCCTAGCTATGAGAGGAAGCTTATTTAAATATAGAGGTAGGAGATGGAGTCTTGAGTGTAGACAAAGGTAAGTCATCTAGCTTGACTAAAATAAACACCCACTTGTGCTGGAAATATTTATTTGTGGCATAGGCACTAGATTTGGAGGCAGGAAGATATGAGTTCGAATCCCACTTGGGTAAATATTCCCTGGATCCCTGTATCTCAGCTGCCTCATCTTATAAAATGAGGAGGTCAAACTCTATCTCCTCAAAGGCCCCTTCTAGATTTATAACTGTTATCCTCTAATTCTAAGGGTTGTTGTTTTTTTTAATAGTGAGTGTCCCGTTTGTAAAACCAGCCAAGATTTTGAAACCAGATCACTCACTATATCATCTCTTGCTCACCTTCTCTTTCTCCTAAAAAGTCTGTGTAATCAGCAGGAATTGTTTTTCAGCCTCATTTTACTTCTAGTAGGAAGGTCCAGATATCACATTGCCTTTTCAGAGTACATCCTTTCATATTTAGTAACATATTTAGTAAGTCCTGGTGTTTTGGCTTAGCTGTCATGTTTACATTGATTAATTGATCCTTTTACAAGGCAAGTAGACCATTCCTTTGTATAAGACCACTGAATGATAATCCTTACAGAAACTTAAACCATATGACCAGCAAAGTAATTGAACCTCAGCACCTCAAAGTGGACACATTCTCTGTGTAATGACTGAAACTCATAGAAAACACCCCTAGTAACTGAGCTCATTTATCTTGACTGGAATTTTCTTTTCACAAAGATCATTTAAAATTCTTCCCACTATATTAGAGCTTTGAGTTCTTCCCAGATCTCCTGCCATCATTACTCTAGAGGGACAGAACCATTGAGAAGTCAGAGCTTTAAGCCTAAGTCAAGAAGTGAGAGAAATTTCTTTTGTAAATGAACATGTCACATCCTTTGGAGTGGACCATGTTGGTGATCAGTTGGGAAGAAAGTTATTGAAAATCTGGGGTTTTCTCCTTCCCATAAACTGTTGATCACAATGTGTTGCCCTAAACTGTTAAGGCTATTTGTTAAACTAATCACTTCACAAGTGGGTTTACTGTCACTAAACTGCCAGGGAGACAAGTTTAGGTCTTTCCTGGTCATTCATTGGTATTATTGACTAACTAAAGAAAATGGTTACTGCATCTCTCACCAACAGTGTCACGAAAAGAAAGGCCAAAACCTTAAACTTCTGACTGCTTACAAGAGTAGTCCAAAACCTGTCAATATGTCTTATTAGTGGCATCCTAATTCAGGATTAATGAGAAAAATCCGTGGAATGGTCTTTGGCCTTGAAACAATGGAATGCCAAAAAACAAAACAGTGAAAGATTAAAAAATATGTTTTAATGTTGTTTGCCTCTGTCCTCAGTACAAGCAATCCTAAAAGTCCTATTTTTAATAATAGAAGGTACATTGTGTGGGATTTATTTTTGTGGGGAGCTCATTTCTCTTTGCCTTTTTAACATTTTACATACACATTCTCTGGTAATTGAATAATTATGTTACCTTATTTAGCAAGTCAGCAAAGGGAGATAGTCTTTGGCAATTAGGAGCATTTTTTCATTATTTGTAAGAATATTGTTAAAATATCAAAAGAAGTTGTATGATGCAATGGGTGGTGTGTTGAAATTAGTCAGAAAAACACAATTTAAAATTCTTTCTCTAATATTTGACATCTATATGATCCTTAACTGTAATGTACTTCAGTCTTGGGAAATGTAGGACAGTGGAAAGAATAATGAGTGATTGTAAATCCAAAGACCCAAATTCGAATCCTGGTTCTGGCACTTACAACCTTGAATTTTAATATGCCTCTCCTTGGGACCTCAGTTTCTTGGTAAGAAGAATAAGGATTTGGTTTAAATGACCATAGTTTTCCTTGTTAATACATACCTTGCAACCTGTATGGGTGGAGAAAATGCCTCATGAGGTAGCTGCTTTATATATTTGTATGCAGTATTGAGATATGATATTAATTTCAAATCTAGGTGAATTTTTAAATGTCCCTTTTCATTTCCTTTTTTAAACCCTTACCTTATGTCTTAGTATCAGTTCTAAGACAGAAGAATGGTAAGGGCTAGGTGTAGGAGTTAAGGAACTTATCTAGGGTCACACACCTAGGATGTATTTGAGGTCAGATTTGAACGCAGGAACTCCCAACTCCAGGCCTGGTGCTCTATCCCTGGTGCTATCTAGCTGTCCCCTAAATTGCCTTCTTTATAAAAAAAAAAAAAAACCTTTACCTTCCTCTTGGAATCAATACTATGTATTAGTTCCAAGGTAGAAGAGTAATAAAGGTTGGGCAATGGGAGTTAAGTGACTTGCCCAGGGTCACACAGCTAGGACATGTTTGAGGATAGATTTGAACCCAGGACCTCCTATACCTAGTCCTGGTTTCAATCTAGTGATTGGATGGAATTTCTACCCAGGACATCTCGAGTCCAAGTCAAGGACTCTATCCCTTCCTAAAGGTGGGGAGCACCTAGCTGCCCTCAAACTTCATTTCCTTTTATGCTTTGGAAAACAATGATATGAAGACTTGTGCTTCTGCAGAGTGGGTATCTTCCCCTTTCCTAAAAAGCAAATACAACTTAGAAACATATTATTCTTTGAATGGCATGACAAAAATTTCATCATAAAAAGGAACTCACGGAGGAATATATCAGGTTGAGTTGATTGGAACTTAATAAAAATTTCCTGCTATTTTTCATTCAATGCTTATTTCCTCCTCATGTCATCACCAGATAGTACATATTAAGTGAAGACATACATGGAACATTTTGCTGGGAACTGTATACACCCCTGTCCTGTCTATCCAGGGGACCACATTACAAAATGGATAACAGCCATGCAGATGTGCATAGAAAAGTCAGGCAAACTTATTAACACACACACACACATACATATATATATATATATGCATATATATATATATATATATATATATATATCAACACTGAACACAAGTGGCATGGCAAGCTAAATAGAGGAAAAAAGGAAACAGAGAGAGGAACAGAGAGATGGGAAGAAGGGAAGGAAGAAGATAATGAATGGGGGAAATAGGGAAGTGTAAGTGAGGGAATCTAGAAAGGAAAGAAAGATTAAGGAAGGAGGGAAGGAGGCAAAAGGGAGAGGAAGAAAAAGGGCAGAAGGGAAGGAAAGAGGATGAAGTAAGGACTGAAAGAAAGTGGGAGGAAAAGTGAAAAAGAAGGATTTAGAGAGAGATAACAAGGAGGGAGGGAAGGAAAGGAAGATGACATAAAGAGAGGTAGAGGGGAAAAGAGGGAAGAATTAAAAGAGAAAGCAAAAGGAGAAGGGTGAAGAAAAGTTAGAAAGAAAGAAGAAGGAAGGAAGAAAGAAAGAAGGAAGGAAGGAAATAAAGAAAGAAACAAAGAAACAAAGAAGCAGGTTTAGTGAGGGAGTGAGGAAAGAATGGAGGAAAAGAAATGTGGAGAAAAATGTGAGAAATTAGGAGGAGAAAGGAGGGATACTGTGGATGAGAGAGATACAATGTATATTGTGAAGGCTGGATTTTACACCGAAATCTTATGCAAGAAGGAAGTAGAACTTTGGCTGCCAATGGGGGATGGGACTGGAATCTCCAGCTAAGAAAAGCAGGTGGACAGTTGGAAAAATACCTTCTTGTCCCTTCTTAACTGAGAGAGGAAGGAGCAACCTCACTGATCTTAGCTTGCTATAATCCCTCATTGATCTGAAGAGACTCAGATTAACCACCTTTCCTTATAAGTGTTGGATAGAGACTTTTTCCCTTTGAAGAAGGCAAGAGACGATCCACCCCAAAGACTTTCCTTCAAAGCTGTATATCTGTCTCAGGAAATTACTCCAACCTGACTCCACAAAGATCTCAAGGTCTTCTGGGACTTAGGACCCTAATCCTCAACCCCTGAAGAAACTTTATGTACAAAATATAATATGGACTTCCTGTTTCCCTCTTCCCTAACCTACCATTCCAGACTTATCAACTAATAGATTTCATAACTTAAAGAAGAATAAGACATATTTTCTTCAATGTACTAAGGGGATCACAGATAACAATCATCCAAAGAAGAGAACAGAAACCAGAGACTAAATGGGATTTGCTCTTAGCCTTCAGCTCTAGACATTGATTAACTTCACCCTCTCTAGGACAGCTCTGCTTGGGAGGGAAGTGGTGTTTCTCTTTATCTGTTCCCTCCCCCTTAGTTACCTGTCACTTTTGGTTCCTGATCCCCCACTAGTACAATACAAGAAAGGAAAGAGGGAACAATTGAAAGAGATAAGGGAGAAATGACAATTAGAGTAAGATTTTATTTTGTGAAGTGTGTGCTAGAAAAAATGAATGGATGGATGGGAGAGAAGAGAATAGTATGGCCTAATTGGAAGACCACTTCTGGATTAAGAGTTATCCCCGAATTCTAATCTCATTCTGCCTGCTGGTTACTAAGAGGGGAGGAGTAGGAGGTGGCCTTTTTCATTCTTTCTGTCTCTGTATTCTGTCTCATTCTTCCTTTTAGTGTTCCTATATATTTAGCACAAGCTTTTTGAGGTAAGGTCCTAAGTCTTAACTAATTGATGAATTGATTGATTGATTTTGGGCAAATTACTGCACTTTTAAGGGCTTCAATTTCCTCATCTGTAGACTAGAGATGTTGGATTAGATGATCTCAAAGGTCCTAACTCTAG
Source organism: Monodelphis domestica (assembly GCF_027887165.1). Classification (NCBI taxonomy): domain Eukaryota; kingdom Metazoa; phylum Chordata; class Mammalia; order Didelphimorphia; family Didelphidae; genus Monodelphis; species Monodelphis domestica. Next base: position 81,282,548 of record NC_077231.1, read on the forward strand.
ATATAATTCTAGCCATGTTACCTCTCTGAGTAGAGAAGGAAATACTCCAGTATCTCTGTCAAGAAATTCACAGATGGGGTCAGGCACAACTGAAAATGACTGAAGAGCAAAATACTTCTCTGAGCATCAGTTTCCTCATGTAGAATATGAAGGGATTGGCTTAGATGATGTCTCAGGTCCCTTCCAGCTGTGAATTTTTGATTCTCTGACCCAGTTCCAAGGTTGTTTCTACAATACCTTTTTTGTTCTTTCCTGAATAAGGACAGAAAGCAGAGAACTACATTTAATTTGTCCATCCACTTGACCTCCCTAGTAGGGCTGGAGGCATGGCTGGCCCATTGTTGCCATAATCAAGGAAAGTACTGAGGACTTCCTTACCTCTTTGGCAGGAAGCAATAAGGGCCAACAGGTGCAGGTGATTAGAGGCAATTACCAGGACCCAAGGACACTGCCTTCCTGGGCTTAAAAAGCTATGTTTCAATGACATTGATGAACTAAAGTGAATGACTTTATTGGCAGGGATTCTGGAGACTATGCCATATGCAGATTTTGATGGAGCAAAAGATGATTTTTTTTAATCTGAAAAAGGTAAATCTTTGGGGCGAGTGTGTAGGACATGATAGGTATATTTAAGTATTTGAAAGGATTTTTGAGGAGGAGGAATTAGACTTAATTCATGTGGTTTCAGTAGGCAGAACCAGTAGGCATTGTAGTGAAGTTGAAAGTGCTAAAGCTGAGGCTAGAGAACCTGAATAAAACAGTGCTTCCTACATATCAGCGTAATGGGCCAGGAGTTAGGAAGACCTGAGTTCAAAACAGGTCTCAGATACTTACTAGCTGTGTTATCCTGGGCAAATCACTTAACTCTGTTTGCCTCAGTTTCCTCAGGTATAAGATGATCTAGAGAAGGAAATGACAAAACTACTCCAGTGTCTCCACCAAGAAAACCCTAGTTGGGATCATAAAGAATCAGACAGGAGTGAAAAAAACTGCTGAACAACAGCAAATACGTGTGAAGCACTGTGTTAAGAGCTGTGCATATAAGTAGAACAGTAAGACAGGCCTCACTCACAGAGTTCACATTCTAATGGGGGAGACAACACTTATAGAACATTTCAGGGATAAGCCAGATAGGAAAGTCCCATTGTCCCTAGGAGTGCTTCTTCTTTTAATGTCATTTCCAATGATAAAATCCTGTCATTTTCTGATGTTGACCCATTGGACAGATCCAAGAACTTTCCTTCCTGGGTCTTCAGTAGCTCTTGCCATAGGTCTCACAGGAGCATCCAGCAGGCTGCATCTCCACAGGAGCTGCTTCCTAGGGTGATGCCTGGAAGCACTGGGGTGGAGGCATTGCCATTGTTAACGATCCTAGGTATATGGTCCTAGGCTGTCTCAAACCTAGATCTGAGGGGAGTGGGGGAAGATAATCAAGGTCATTGTGGTGGTTTGACTTTCTTGGCACATGTGCCTTCCTTTAGGGTGCCTTGCTTGTCTGATTTGCCTACCATGTACATGGTAATTGATAGGTATGTTTAGCTCTCATTATCATCATCATAGCTAACATTTATATGTCATCTACTATGTTCAAAGCACTGTGCTAAGTGCTTTACAATTATTCCATTTGATCTTTACAACAACCCTGGGAAGTAGGTGCTATTATTTCCCTTATTTTACAGATGAGGAAACTGAGGCAAAGGTTAAATGACTTGTCCAGAGTCCCACAGTCAGTGAGCTTCTAAGGTTATATGAATTATTTCCTTTGGATGATGGCAATGACAGTCCCATTGGACTGGAAATGGGTCTGGTGATTGGGGCGGGGGGAGGCAGCTACCACTCCCAGTACTCTTGTGTTTATCTGTTTATTGGTGGCATTTGATCAGCTGATGGTAGGGGCTCATATTCTTGTTTTTCCTTTTAGATCATGTGCCTATGGACTTTTAATCTAAACATTTCATTTGTTCAAGTATTGTATCTTAATCAGGGTTAAGTATAGCTCCCCAGTGCCAAAGCTCTATACTTTTTTTCTTCTTTTTTTGAACTCATTCTGAATAATGACTTCTGTCGATGATGATGGCTACAGAGGCTATGTTGGAAGCAGGGCTTGTAGTCTGGAGAATATTCCCATTCGCAAATCTCTTAGGTTCTGGGTCCTAGCCTGTCTCCATCAGGGTCTGATGGTGAATCAAGATGGTGGTGGGGGCTTGACTTGCCTAGCACATCCTGTCTCCTATTTCTCCCCGAGGGACTTACTATTTCAGCTATGCAGGCTTGTCCTTGCTACCCTGACTTGCCCCTAGGTACATAACTATGAAGTGTCAGAAGTGGGTTTTGAACTTGGATTTTTCTTACTCCCCCTCCAGCATTCCACTTCTTTCTTTATGCTGACTCCCAGAAAATTACAGAATAAGGTTTTTATTAAAAGAAGGAAATAGAGCAGGAATTATTGAGCAGGGAACCTTCAATCCCAAGGAGGTATGCAAGTCCCCAGAGTCCCCTACAGTGACTTCCATAATATATCAGATAGAATAGGAGACATCCTCTGGCAGAGTTGCTGGCTCACAAGTGGCTGCTGGTTATTAAGAAGGGAGGAATAGAGGATACCTTCTCTCATTCTCTGTCTCTTTCGTTCTTTTTAGTCTTCCTAGATACGTAATACAGGATTTTTGAGGTTAAGTCCCAAGTCTCAACTGATTGACCAATTGATTGATTGATTCTAGAGCCAAGTCTAACTATTGATAGGTTCATTGATTCCAAGCTGAAAGGAAGCTCTGAGGCTAGGCACTACCACCCTCTCACTTTGTCACAGGGTAAATCAAGGTCAGAGAGTTGAGGTGATTTGCCCAGGGTCTGAGGCTGAATTCAAACTCAGATCTTCCTGTCTCCTGGTCCAGTGTTCTATTCACTATACCATCTAGCTACAATGGGATACCAATTAGGAGGCTGTATTATGTATTATCACATTTGATCTCCATACAGTTATCCTGTGAGGCAGGTGATGTTATCTCCATTTTATAGATCTGATACTGTTCTAAGATATTTTTCCAGGACAGATCAAGTATGATTTGTCTATGGGTTAGAAAGCTAGTATCAGTCAACCAACAGACATTTATTAAACTCCAACTATGTGCCAGGCTATTTATTGAGTTTCTGCTATGTGCCACTGTTCTAAGTGCTCGGGTTATTAAAAAAAAAAAAGCAGCAAGACAGTCCCTGCCATCAAAGAGCTTGAATGAATGGGAAAGAATGTGTCAACAAATATATACAAAGAGAGCTCTACACAAGATACATAGGAAATAAGAGAGGGAAGGCACTGGAATTAAAAGCAGTTAAGGAAGATTTCCTGTAGCAGGTGGGATCTTAGTCAGGATGTAAAGGAAACCAGGGAGATCAGTAGTTATAGTGGAGGAGGGAAAGCTTTCCAGGTATGCCAGAGAAAATGTCCCAAACCAAGTGTCTGAAACAAGATTTGAACTCATTTCTTCCTGACTCAATCTAGTGCTTTATCAGTTTGATGAAGGGATTGGTATAGAGGACAGGGGAAGCTCAGGACACATTGCTCCTTGAATGGAGTGCTAGAGGACTCCATTCCTCTAATAGAGTTATTAGCTACATTAATTAAGGAGGACCAAAAGAAGAGAGCAGAGCTCTTTGGTACGATCCTGGAATAGAAGTTGGGAAAACTTAACATACATTTATTAAGCAGTGACTATGTCCAAGGCATAATGCTAGACCTATGCAAAGCCCAGCTGAGTATTTTGGGGGGGGTCAAAGAGTGGCCCTAGAAACAAATAAAGGAATCAGTTCCTGCTGCTTTTTGTTTTTGTACCTCTATTAGCATCTATCATGGACACGTTCTAGCTGTGTGACCATGAGCAAGTGGCTTAACCCTTTTTAATTATATATATTTAATTTTTTTTCCCATGGTTATATGATTTTTGTTGTCTCCATTCCCTTTTTCCTCCCCCCTCCCAGAGTTGACAAAAAATTCCACTGGGCACTTCATTCTCTTTGCCTCAGTTTCTTTATCGGTAAACTGAGCTAGAGAAGGAAATGGTGACCCACACCAGTATCTTTGCCAAGAAAACCCCCAAAGGGGTTGCAGAGTCAGACAGAACTGGAAAATGACTAAACAATGATCCATCATTGTCTAGGCATGAGTTAGTAAGTGTTGAGTGATGGATTAATTCCATTCTACCAGATAATTTGAGAAGAGACAAATTGCTAAAAACAGGAAATAATAGGAAAGGCTTCCCAGAAGAAGGAATAACTGAGTTGTAACTGAAAGAAAATTAGGGGATCCAAAAGGTACAGGTGAGAAAGGAATATATTTTAGAGGGGCATTCCGTACAAAGGTCTGTAGGTGGGAGTTTGGAGGTATCAAGTTTGCAGTTTTATATTTTTTTCAGTTCTTCATTACAGTAATTGAGCCCTTTTTGAATTTTTTTTCAATTGGAAGGTTCTCAAGGTTTTGCTCTTGTTAGCATACATCTTTAAAACAACCATGTAAATAATTTAGAGGTGCCAGTCAAGTAGGACCATTTCCCCAGCTAGCTACAGCGTTTCATGCTCTAACAAATGCCAGTAGAGAAAGTTTGGAGGGCATTTAATGCATGAAAAAGAAACTAGGGAAGACAACCACATTTTCTTCTATTGTGTTCTGTCCTGCAGGCAACACATTATTCTTTCCAGGGATGTGAAGGGTTCTTTCTGTAATGTTGGCTTAAATCAGATAGTCAGGTCAATCTGTCATGTGTCCCTGAATTTTCCAATCAACAGGATTTACAATATTATTAATCACACTTTTATGTCATTTTATCAGCTGTAGAGGCCCTGGATAGGGTTCCTAGGAGAATATACAATGTGTCATACATTTTTAATGCCCTTCATACTGGGCCTTCAGCCGAGCTTCTTTCCAGCCATATTGGCATATTCTTGTATTAAATCATTTTAAAGAATAACATGAAGGGAAAGTCAAAAATCAGATCCTTTTATCTCTCATGGAAGTTTTTTTCTTTCCAGTAGACACAGAGTATTCAGCCAAAGGTCATTTCATAGCCAACCTCCCAGGAATTCTAGCTTCTGGCTCTGAAGGGCACATCACCATAGTTCTAGGGAAAAACTATACTTATTGTTGATGAGTAAGAAGGATAGGTGAGGCAACACGGTGTGGTGGAAAAAGAAGCCCACTTTTCACTGGAGTCAGAGGAAATAGGATTGAGTCTTTAACTCTGTCATCTACTATCCTCTGAGGCCTTAGGCAAATTACTCAATCTTTCTAAGCCTCAGTTTCCTTATTTGTAAAATAAAGGATTAGACTTGATTTGTAAGGTTCCCTTCCAGTTCTAAAGCTGCAATCCTATCATTATGGCAGGAGAGCTGGGGCAAAGATTCAGTCGGCCTTCTTGCAAGTCAATGATGCTGCTTTTATTGTAGTCTAAGACAGAAGCTGAATGGTAAAGGAGATGTGTGAGAGGAGCATGGGATCTTTCTGCCAGTGGCTTACTCTTATGATCCCTTGAACACTGGGGTTGAATGCCATCTCAGGTACTTGCTAGGTGTGTGGTTCTGGGCAAGTACTCCCTGAACCCTATAATTCTTCATCTGTAAAATTCAAAAATGAATTTGTTGTTGTCATGTCTGACTCTTCATGATCCCATGGATGATGGAAGGTTTATGAGTTTTCTTAGCAAAGATTTTGAAGTGGTTACTTATTTCCTTCTCCAGTAAGGTAGAGGTAAAGTAACTTGCCCAGGGTCACATAGTTTTTAAGTGTCTGAGGCTGGATTTAAACTCAGGTCTTCCTGATTTTAAGCTCCCAGCTTTATCCACTGAGTTAATTAGCTGCCTCAGAAACCAATGGTACCTACTTTAGAGGGTTTTGGTGTGGATCAAATGTATAACTCCTAGAGAAGTAAGGAATCAGCTTTGGGAAGGGATAAACAAGCATAATGTTGACAGTTAGGGAAAGACAGGGGACAAGTTATGGTGCAGTAGTGAGAGATAAAGACAAATATATATGTAAATCAGGGATTAGCATAACCTTTAATGGTAGTTAGGTGAGATAGCTAACCAGGGAGGATAACCTCAGGAACATCATAAAATTGTATATTTAGAGCTAAAAGAGGCCTTATAGACTACTTACTACTTCCCTTTTACTTTATTTTTTAAATACATATTTTTATTACATATATATTATAATACTTTAACATTTGCTTTTTTTAGTTAATAATTTATCATTTGTTTTTTCGAACCTCATTAAAATTTTATAAAAAGTTGTAAGAAATATACATTCAGGCAAAAAATATTCCTGTGTTGACTATGTCCAAAAGTGTATATCTCATTTTGGTTCCTGTGCATATCACTTCTCTGTCAGGAAATGGGTAGCATGTTTCCTCAGTGCTCCTCTGGAATCACAGTTGGTAATGGTTGATGAGTCCTTAATCCATTCAAAATTGTCATCAAAATGTTATTGTACACATTGTTCTCCTGGTTCTGCTCTCTTCACTTTGCATCAGTTCATGAAAGACTTCTTGCATTTCTCTGAATCCATCTTTTCCATCATTTCTTACTAAGCAAGAGCATTCCAGTCCATTAATGTAACTTAATTTTCTCAGTCATTATACTATTGAGGGAAACCTTTTTAGTTTCCAGATTCCTTTGAAAATGTGAACAGTTATATCCAACTTTGTAAAAAAAAATGCAGCTAGTTGATACAATGCATAGAGCATTGTGTCTAGAGTCAGGAGGACCTGAGATCATTTCTAGGCTCAGATGCTGACTAACTGTGTGACTAGGCAAGTTACTTAACCTCAGTTTTCTCAAATCTGAGATGAGGATAATAAAAGCATCTGAGTCTCAAGATTGTTCCAAGGAACAATTGAGATAATATTTGCAAAGTATTTGACACAATGCCTGGCATATAATATGTACTATGTATGATTATTATAAGTTACAATAAATTTTATTAAATAAATAAATTATTAATACATTATAAATTAGAAATATTATCAATAATAATAATATCATTATTATTGTTAAGCAACAAAGTTTCAACTCAAGACCAGCTGAGTTCAGACTCAGAATCTATCTCCATGAAACCTTCCTTTGCCACCATACTAGATTGAGTTACCCCTCTCCTTCTGCCAAGTAACTATTAAAATGATAGATGCCAGCCTCTATGTGGGCACTGGTAAGTCCACCTGGGACCTTGGATGTTATAGGTCAACTTCCAATCTAGCCAATGCATCTTTTTCATTAGACACAAGCTGAACTCAGCCAAGCAGATGCCATGGCAGGTCCATTGTCATACCTGTCACTGGGCTGTCACAATCACACTGCAAAGAGAGGTTTTTTGGGGTATTGACTTAATGAAGAACAGCAAGGAAAAGCTAGCCTTGAACTAAGTGGATCCCTTTTTCTTAGGCTGGGCTCAACCTAGTGTCACAGGAATGGGGATCAGTCAGCAAAGTAAATGGCCAAGTTCTGAATACTGAGCAGGAAGGTGCCAGGCTTAAGGGAGGTCCTATTTGCTGAAGTCCTCCCACTATCTAAATCTTATCTTTCTGTCAACTCTGTTTATGTCCAATGACAGTTTTAAGGGCTGCTGATTTTAATAGACAGTGCAGAGCTAGGTTTGAAGTCAGTGGGAGAAAAAAAAACAGTGAGGGAGGTAGCAATTTATAATATTTCAACTTAAAGAAGTAAGAAAGAGGCATGATTCGTTGATGGGCACTCACTCATTGAAAAGGGAGAACAATGATTTGGGTTCATCTTCAAAAGAAGCAGGAACAGTAGCTCACTTATTTAACAAATGCTGTAACTTTTTTTTAGAGTTCAAAGTTACTAAGGACCTAGATTTAGTGTTCCAAGGGGATTTGAGTTTCCCTAATCCAACTCCTTCATTTTACATATTGGGAAACAAAGACAGTCACCAGAGATTTGAATCTTACTCCTGTGACACCAGAGACAATTCTCTCTTCTCTAAATCATGTTACCTCCCATGTATGTATAAATTGTGTAATTTCCTAGGCTCTGTGATAGGATGAACCCAGGTGAAATTTTTGGGAAGTGCCTTTCACAAAATCTCTCTAATTCATTTCTCCAACCATGGAAAACCTTTTGTTTCAGTATCTGGTTTATTTTCCTCTCTCCAAGAGAACTCTCAGCTCCCTCACAAGTAATCAGACTAACAAAAAATTGACTATAAATAAGATAGGGTCAATCAGGAAGTATTCAGGCAAACGCCCTCTTTGAGGATGATTTAAGGCAACATGCCATTTGATCTCTGTCTTCCCTTGAAACCTATATAGTATACATCAGAGATGTTCCATGCACAGCTCAATGGCTGCATTATATTAAATTGTAATTGAGAAATATTTTTAAATAAATAAAACCCCAAAATATAGATGATAGTCATTCACAGCTTTCTAAGTCAACATGCAACCCACAGGGGATTCTGGTTTAAAAAGTTTAACAGCTAGTTTCTTTATGAGTTGGACACCACTTGTCTAAATGACTTAATTCCAGTATTGAAGGGATAGGTCTCAAGTGGTCTATCATACAAGGGGTTATCAAGGGGCCCTGGTCACTATCAAACCTTGTAACAGGAAGCCCCATGGGTTTGTCTCTCATTAAGATTCACTGTTTCCCTCTTACATAGGTTCCTCAGGTCACTTGGTTACCAAGTAGGAGCCATATGGATGCCTCTTTCCAAGTCTCAGAATCATGTCTCCATATCCTTTATCTGAGATCTGCATGGTCCACATGATATCAGAAAACAGACCCTTCTCATTCATGTGTTTCTGGAACGGAGAAGGGGGGAGGAAGGGAACAAGCACTTGTTGAGCATATACTATATTCTGGGCACTGTGCTACTTTAGAAATATTTCATTTGACTCAGGAGACTCAGAAGAAAATGGAACTTCACCCATATTCCTGCTAGAGGATGCAAGGTGGCTTAGCAGGTAGTATTAACTTTGTTATAAGGAAGATTTGAGTCTGAATGCTATTTCAGGTACTAGTAGTGGTTCTGGCCAAGTCACTTCATTTCTCTCCCTTAGTTTGCTCACCCATAAAATGGGGTTAATGATAGCACCTCCTGGAGCTGTTGTAAGAATTAAATGAGTTAATATTAATAAAGTACTAGAAGAGTCCTAGGACATCATAGACACTTTATAAATGCTAGTCATCACCACCACTGTCCTCATCCTTTTTAATATTGGTATTATCTCCTAATATGCTCAATTCAGAGATAGTGGATAGCACTAGGTATCAAGACCCAGGTAATGTTGTTGGAGGGTGAATGGATTAGCTTATTCAATTCACAGTGTTTCATCATTGCTGAAACTGTATTCTAAATTAAATTTAGCTTTCCTCTATGAATGGGAAACCTGTTACATAGGGGAAGAATCTTATACACCCCCACCCCAAACTAATACATTCATTTGAGGAAGTAAGACAATGAACAATTATCAAGTGTGTGATGAGTTTATTAACAAATATGTTGATAAACATATCCACATGGTGATAATGTCTTAGAAGATTGTCTGTCTAGAACTGAATGAAATTATAATAGTTGGTTGACTTCTTGGCACTTTTTTTTACCAATTGGTAGTTTCTTGGGATATGAAATCAAATTGAAAAATTGAAAAATATCCATGCAGATAAGTAAGTAAAAGAAAATCTGAGGTTTGCAGAAATCAGGAAGACATTCAAGAGGAGGTGGCTTCTGAGTCTTGAAGGAATCTGAAATTTCTAAATGGCCAGGGGAGTACCAGGTTTGAGCAGAAGTAGAATTGGTGAACTCTGTGGCACAGTTGATACAGTTCAAGGCCTGGAGTTAGGAAGATCCATCTTTGTGAGTTCATATCTAGCCTCAGACACAGCTTAGTTGTGTGACCCTGGGCAAGATATAGAACCCTGCCTCAGTTTCCTCATCTGTAAAAATTAGCTGGAGAAGGAAATGACAATATCTTTGCTAAGAAAACTCCAAGTGGTATCGCAGGACTGAAAAATGACTTAACAACAACAGGTGTGCAAAACAGGTTGAGATGACAAATATTCCCTGAATCAAAAGCCCTAGTGATTATATGTACACAACTCCCCCTTCCTCCTTTCACCTGGGCAGAACTTCCCCAGAAGCTCACTCCCCACCTTCAGGAGCATCACTTTCCCTTTAAAAACAACCCACTTTCTCCTTCCTTCATAGATGAATGGTTACCATGTATAGTGCCATGAAACAAAATTTGACAACCACCAGGGTAAAAGGAGAAAGAGAATATAATGTCCATCCATACCTTCCTTTGCATAGCATGATCTCAAGTCCCTCTTCTTTTTTGCTCTCACAAGTACACAGACTTTGCCTAAGGGATCTAAATTAGTTTCAAAGCTCCAGGAATGTTCTTTCTCTTTGCACTTCCTTTAGGCACATGAGTAATTAGTAAAGTACAACAGCTTGGGTGTGTTGGCTAACATTTTTTATTGCATTTAAATACTCAGGAAGCAAAAATGTATATTTAAAACAAAGGCTAAGGCATCCCCTTCCCAGAGGGAAGCCAAGAAGTTAAGGACTTCTAATTGCTCTTAAGAACTTTTGGTTCCTCCCTGATGAGAGAGATGATGGGGGGAGGGGGGGGAAGAGAGAGAGCAGAAGAATGTAACACCTCACAGTCCTGTCAGTTGGGCTCCAACCTCTGCTCTCCATGGTACTCCTGCACTCCACTCTTTGCTTGTAATATCCCCTTTCTCTCCATCTCATCTCCTTGGCTTTCCTACCCCATATCCCCTCCCAAGGGTGCTGCCATGGCGCTTTTACCAAGCACAATTTCAGCCTGCCTGGGTTTGAAGTGATTATGTATGTCTACAGAATCTTGTTGCCTCTGATTCCTAAAGGCTGGTTGTTTATGGAATTACTGATCAGATCCCTTTGGTTCAAAATGAAGATGCCGATGAAAGGGGACAGAGGAACCTCAATTCTAGATTGCATTATTGAATTCCTCCAGTGTCCAAGTTGTTTCTATCTTTTCTTCCTCCCCTGCTCCTCCATTCCCCTCCCTTCTTCATACCTGTCACTTATTCTCAATAGTCTACTATAACTGGTTATGGCTACTTGATTAATTCTAGGTGAGTCTAGTTAACTTATTAGTTAGAGTGGTACAGAAGGGCATTGGGAATGTCTCCAGAGGAACAAGGTTGCTCCAGTAACAGGATAAGTTGGACCTGGTCAGAACTCAGTGTTTAAACTTTGCACTTTTTTGTCTCCAAATTCAGAGGGGAGGTGGGAGTGGGGATGGGGAGGATCAAGCTACTAATTCTAAATTTGTATATCAACATGCAAAAATACAGGAAACATTACTATTCCATTTTGATTTTTCTTATTTTTTTCTTCCCTATTTGATAAGCCTTTTGTCCCTCCCTGCATAGAACAGAGGTGAAATCAATACAGCTATTTTTATACCAGCTACAACCTATACAGCATTTTTCTTTCCAAACTATTTTTATTTGGCACCAGCATAATTGACTGATATCAACATTGCTAGAGGATGGATTAGTATTTATTAGTTAACTGCTTCTATTGAGCCAGAAAGGAGGAGGGAGAATGAAGCTCTTTTTTCACTGAGCTCTAAAGGAGTGCTTGGCTGGTTTATTATTCCCAGAATGGTGTATTTTAAAAAAATAACATTCAGAAACTGTTCTGTTGACATAGGAATACTCTAAGGTAAGAAAGGCTTGAGTCTGATTTTAGCTGCGTCCCCAGAAAAGGAATTAAGGGGGGAATGGAGTACTGTATAGACCAACTCTACTGAGCAATAAGAAACACTGGGGCCTTGGAAAGGAGACATGGTAGATGGAATGCCTTGGTGGACAGTCTGAACTCAGAACAGCTGTATCTCTGGTTGCCATGTTCCTACTCTTTATTTTATAAAAGTTAATTATAGAGATACAGGGAATCATGGCAATGAAGCCCAAGTTGAACATGGGAATTGCAATCCAACCTCCAGCTCTGGTTCGTTGGCACCCAAGAGCATCAGGAGAGTAATTTGCTGTCTTCTGGGAAGAGAGAAGATGCTGATTGCCCAAACGGCACCTTTGCCATTCTCTTGATTGGCATTCACTCCTTTGGGAGTCATCTGCCTTTCTTGCTGAGGGAACAGAGACTAGTAACACACTGGCAACTGCTAATGAGAATGAAGAGTCCCTAAAGGGGAAAATGAAATGTATTCTATGCCTTCCTCTGCGTTTCAAAACTCTGATTTTAAAAGATATGGATGTGCAAAATCCCTCCTTCCACTCCCCATCATCCACAAAAATGAAACATTTAATAAATCTTTAAATGCTGAATTCAAAACAAGAAAGTCCAGGCCTTCCCTATAGATTTCATATAGTACTATTTTATAGAAAGTCTGATGCAGTTAAAAGGGATCTGTTTCTGGAGGCAGAGGACAAAATCTTGGTGTTGATAGTGGAAGCATCCTTGGCTTCCCCCAGGGTCCTAATTGCCCCCCATCCTTTCTTCCTCCTTCCCTTCTCCTTCCTCTCCTTCCCTCTGAGTATCCATGACAATTATTCTCAATGGTCTAGTGTGATTGGTTCTGACTTGTTGGTCACCTCAGCTGAGTCTTGTTATCTTATTAGCTAGAGATGCAGAAACATACAAAGGATGTCTTCAGAGGGATGAGGATGCTAGAGGTTCAAATTTGAACTTTGACACAGCAGTTAGATGGCACAGCAAACTGAGGGCTTGGTTTGGAATCAGTAAGACAATTTCAAATCAAGCCTAAGACATTTAAGTAACTGTGTGACTCTGGACAAGTCACTAAACCCTTGTTTCCTCAGTTTCCTCATCTGTTAAGTGGACAGGAGAAGGAAAGGGTCAATCATTCCAGTATCTTTGAGAAGAAAACCTCAAATTAGGTCACAAAACATTGGGCATGACAGAAAAAGACTGAAAAACAATAATGTCCTTGGGAATGCCACAATTTTCCTGGCCCTCAGATTCTTGACCTGTAAAAGTTGACATTGAAAGTTCTTTCCAACTCTGTGTGTATGTCCCTATGTCCCTATGAATTCTCTTGACCTCAGTTTTTTCATCTATGAAATGAAAGGGCTAGACTAGAGGTCCTCTAAAGGCCCTTCCAGAGAGCAGCTAGGTGGCTCAGATGATTGAGAGCCAGTCCCAGAGACGGAAGGTCTCAGGTCCAAATTTGGCCTCAGATATTTCCTAGTTGTGTGACCCTGAGCAAATCACTTAACCCCCATTGCCTAGCCCTTACCACTCTTCTGCCTTGGAACCAAAACACAGTATTGATTCTAGGATGGAAGGTAAGGGTTTTTTTTAAGTGCCTTCCATCTCTGGATCTATGCTTCTGTTATCCTGTGGAATCTGATAGATTAATCTATTACACATGGAGCTGAAACTATTTGGATCTCATTCTCCTGTATGCAAAATAAAGAGGTTGGACTTGTTGGCTTTCTAGATCAGTGATCCTGGTGGTTTTCCTTTCTTCCCTTTCAAACATCTCTTAGTCCTATCAAGGTAGCCTAGTATAGTAGAAAAGTGTTATGTCCATTGCATCAAAAGAAACCAGGGTTTGAATCCAACTCCTGACATTTTGGTACCAATGTAAAATAACTTAATCCCTCTACATCAGTTTCTCCTCTCTAAAAAGGAGAGAAGTTTCCTTGGAAGACTGATGATGGTTATGAAGATCAGGTGAGATAATACATGGACAATATTTTGCCAATCTGGAAATGTCACCAGCTACTCATGTGATATAGGTATTTCTGGGCTGTGTCTTCAGGTTCATGAGGGTAAAGGTCAGGTCTTTTCTAAATTTTTGTAGTTTCACTAGTGCTTTCAGCAGTCAAATCACCCATAGTAAACACTTAATAAATATTTTGTTGATCAATAGATGTGTTCCTTTCTTCTCTCTTCCCACAAACCCTTTTGATAAAATTCAAATCATCTCCCAGAACTTGAGGATGCAGGTAAACCCCTAATCCAGCAGGATCCATGCTTTCCTCTAAGTCTCTGCTTACTGTGGGCCTGATAAAAGACCATTTATAGATGAATGAAAGAACAGGTTGGACTGAAGCTCCAGTGGCTTCCCTTACCACCCCTTTATTCTGAAAGAGAATCTGCATTCTGCCATTCCTAATCTCTTGCCTACTTTATGAACAGGTGGAACCTATAGGATGGAGCTTGTGAAAATAAACCCATTATTAGATTGTAAGCTTTTTCAGGGCAAGGGTTGTTTTTTGCCTTTCTCTATATCCTCAGTACTTAACACATCTGTCACATAGGAAATGTTTAATAAACTCTTGTTGCTTGGTAAAAAAAAAGAAAAGAAAAAGAAAATGACACCATCCTTGGTTCCCAAGGAGAATAATAGTTACCCTTTATATAGTGATGTCAGTTCTGCAAAATGCTTTACATATATAATATCATTAGACCTTTACAAGAGTCCTTTAGGTAAAGTGATATCATTATCTCCATTTCACAGATGAGAAAATTGAGGCTGAGATGAAGTGAATTGTCCTAGGTTCCTGAGCCCATTAATGCCTGAAGCAGAATTTGAACTCTAGTCTTCCTGACTTCAGGTTCAGTGTTCTATCCACTTTATTACCTAGCTAGCTATTTTGAAGGAGCAAGGATGCTTTTAATTTAAAGGGGAAAAGGTTGAATATGGCATTAGAAGGAGTCCATTGGGCCATAGGACAACCAGGTTAGTTGAGATAAATCAACCCTATTGCTGGAGGATTTAAAGTAAGGGCTTCTCAATTCCTGATTTCTTTCATTACAGCCACAACCCTTGTGACCTTTGAAAATAAATACTCTCATCTTATTTGAGCTTGGATTTGCTTTTACTTTTATACTCATTTTTTTCCATTTTATCCATTTTTCCTTCAGTTCAATGACTAGATTCAATTCATGACTAGATTCAATAAAGGGCTGTGGCCTACATGAATAAATAATTACAGTGCAGAATAATACATGTAAAAGAAGACACAATGGAATACTTGAAGGAGAATTTAGTCAAGAATCTATAAAACTGGGTTCATATCTGAGCCCTGTTCTTTGCTACCCATGTTACCTTGGGCAATTCACTTAAATATCTCTGTGGGTTAAATTTCCTTATTCATAAAATTGAAGGGTTAGACTAGATAATCTTTCTGGTAACTTCTACTCTATATCTTAAGATCTTATAGGAGAAGGGTAAGGATAATGCTATGGGCAATATAGAGTTTTAGCAACTTGTAGTGATCAAGGAAGACTTCCTAGAAGACAAACTTGAAAGCTCATATAGGAATGAAACAGATGAAGCAGGTAGGGGGGGAACAGTGCCAGAAATGAGAAACCTCATAACAGACATATGATGGATCGCTAAATAGATAGATGATAGAAAGACAAATGATAGTGAGATAGATTGGAGAAATCTAGATAATAAATAAGTATATGGATAGAAAGACACATGATAGGTCAATAGACATATAGAGGTTACAAACATCCAAATGATAGGTAGCTGATAGTCAAATCAAAGATGTCTGATGGACAAAAAATAGTTAGATACATGATGGATGGACAGATAAATGATAGCTGGATAAAGTATTCGTTAAGCACTTGATATGTGCCAAGCACTGTCTGCCTAATCATTGCAGGTAACAAATACAAGCAAATGATTGTCCTTGCCTTAAAGAAACTTACATTCTTTTTATTTTATTTTTTTAAACCCATTCCTTTCATCTTAGAATCAAGACTGTGTATTGACTCCAAGGCAGAAGAGCAGTAATGGCTAGGCAATGGGATTTAAGTGACTTGCCCAGCATCACACAGCTGAGAAGTGTCTGAGGTCACATTTGAACTCAGGACCTCCCATCTCTAAGCCTGGCTCTCAATCCACTGAGCTATCCAGCTACTACCAGAAACTTACATTCTAAAGGGAGAAGGGAAGTTAGAAAGGCTGGGTTCAGGGTATGGAAATGGCTGAGGAGTAGTCACAGTGGAGATGAAAAGAAAGATCATCATGAAGGAGGAAGGGGAGAGAAAAGAATGAAGGGAAATGGATTCATAGGTGATTGAATTTTCTGCAAGCTGGTGAGAACTATGGTGTACCCAATGTTAACCAATGGCTGAAGGAGTAGGAAGTTC
This sequence comes from Monodelphis domestica, assembly GCF_027887165.1. NCBI lineage: Eukaryota > Metazoa > Chordata > Mammalia > Didelphimorphia > Didelphidae > Monodelphis > Monodelphis domestica. The sequence goes on from NC_077231.1 coordinate 81,298,698, forward strand.
AGGCTTGGAGTTGGAGATGCTTGAGGAATATTGTGATTAAAAGTTCTGTTGAGGGTGACAACATAAATATTGTGGGAGGTGGTATGTGGTAGTGGATAGAATTACAGATAGAATTAGCAGCCACTTAAAAAATATTTTTTAAAGATTAAGTCTCTCCATCTTACCCAGGCTGGAATTATATGGGTTACTTATGCTCTCAGGCCCATTCTAACTGGGACAAGGGCTTTGACTTGCTCTGTTTCTGATCTGAGTTTATTTATCCCTCCTTATGCAATCTGCTACGTAATATATGAAGGCCAAATTTTGTGTTGACACCCAATTGGATTAGACCATTGAAGCTCAGAACTCCTAAACTCTAGAGATCTGCCATCTTCGATCTCCAGGTAGCTGGGATTATAGATGTGTGCTATCTTTTGGGGAAACTGAGACAAAATATAATTGTTTTCTAAAAGAATTCTTTTTTAAATGAATTTTTATTTTTTCAAATGAACATAAATCTGTATTATCTCTCTCCCTTATTCATTTAACCATTGAAAAAAGAAGAAAAGCAAAATCTTTGTCTCATATATATGTATACACAGATATAAATATATGTATATATACATATACATATATATATATATATATACACACACATACACACATATATGCATAGTCAAGCTAACAGTTGTCCACTTTGTTCATGCCCATACAAATCTCATTCTTCATCCCATGCCCATGCCTTTTCTTTCCCAGGCTAGGTAGCAGTCTTCATGGTCTCTGGTATCATGGTTAGTCATCATACTGCCAAGAGTACTTAAAATCTTTCATAGTTGTTTGGTTTTACACTGTTGTTATATAAATTAGTTCTCCCAGTTCTACTCCCTTCACTCTGCATCAGTTTATACAAGTCTTTCTAAGTGTCACTAAAACCATCCTTTTCATCGTTTTTATGGCACCATAATGCTGTAAATAACTCCATTACATTTATATACCATTATTTATTTAGGCACCACCCACATATTTTCCTGTTCTTTACTACCTCAAAAAAGCTGTTATGTTTTGATTATGTAGATCCTTCCTCCACCTTTTATTATCTCTGGAATCTAGGTTTAGGAGTGATATTGCTGGGTTAAGGGATCTGTTCTGTCTGGTGACTTTCTCCTGTGCCCCCCGCACCCCCAATTTCAATAGTATTATTCAAGGTATGGAAAAATGATCACAAGACTTTCTCCCTTTGAGAATCATATTATGGCTAACTTTTCACTGCAAGTAAAAAAAATATTCAAAGAATCAGAGTAAAGTAGAAGGATTAATGAATTAGAAGCCAGAGCCTACATTTACTCCATTTATACCATTTATTGCTTGTGAGACCTTGAACAAATCATTTTATTGTCTTGGGTCTCAGTTTCCTCACTTGCAAAGGAGTTCTCTACAGTTCTAAATGTATGATCCTGGAAATACAGCAAGTAATTATGAAGTACTTAGTGTGTACAAAGAACTGTGCTAGGAGATCCAAAGTTCGGACAATTTGTCACTCCTGACCTCAAGGAGTGTATTCCAGTGAGATGATAAGCAACCCACGCAGAAAGCTATAAAACATGTTGTTATGTATTAAACAATACAGAGCTATATATTTTTAAAAACTTGCTAAATGAGGTCTGAAAGGAAGGTTGTTATGAATCTGGGCTATTAGGCAATTCAACAAACAGTATCTCCTATGTGTAAGAAAGATATTTTGCTAGATGCTTAGGAAATAAAGATGACAGCAAACTAGTCACTTCCTATAAAGAATTTATATTCCACTGGGGGCTGGCAGTGGGGTGGATAGTAGAGGGCTACAGCATGTACATACATAAGTAAATACAGAATTATAGCATGTGCACGTATAAATAAATAAATATAAAGTATGAGGAAAGCCATGTCAAGAGGGAGAATGTTAGCAGCTGGTGGGAGGCAAGAAACAGGAAAGCCCTCAATGTAGATGGTGGTACTTGGGCTGTGATTTGGAGGAAGATAGGCAAAAGTGAGGGGAGCATCTATTCCAGACAGGAGGGCACACTTGTGGTGGCAGGAGGCAAGCTGGAATGCTGTACATAGGAAAGAGCTAGGGAGCTAGTTTGGAACAAAGCATAATGAAAGGAAATACCATGAATAAGGACTGGTGAGGTCGGTGGGAACCATGCTGTGGAGGACTTTAAATGCCACATTGAAGATTTTGTATTTTATTGTGAAAGATAAAAAGATCCACTGAGAATTGTTAAGTTCTCTCTCTCTATCTCTATCTCTCTGTCTCTGTGTCTCTGTCTCATAAAGAGAAAAGGAGGTAGAGGCAAGTATGCAGGGGGAAAGTGAACAAAGGAAGATGGGGTGGGGAGAGAGAAGGAGGAAGAGAGGGAGTAGGGAAGAGAAGAGAGAGAAAGAAAGAGAGGAGAGAGAGGGAGAGAGAAGGAAGGAGGGAGAGACAGATAAATTGAGGGAGAGAGGGAAAGAAATATATGTGTTTTAGTAATATCATTTTGTAAGCTAGAGAATGCTCCCTGGAGGAGGTGGTTCTTAAGTACGTCATTGCAGTTGGTTTCTATCATTTGAAATTGATCATCTTAAAGTACTTGTGATGCATCATGTCTTGGGCAGTTCACTCTGACACTGTCGGTGGCATCTAAAAATGATGGTTTGAAAGATTGTGTAAAATGAAGGTAGATCCTTATGTGAGTCAGAATGACTGCTGCATTGGGTCTTAAAATGGGTGCTCAGTACATGTTAGGGTTGCCTCTTTCTGTTAGAGCTGTGGAGGCGTTCTCTTGAAATGTCAATAGACCGCATCCATTTATATGATGTTAGGGCAATATAATTGGCAAATTTCTCCTTTTTCCATGTTCTTCCTCCCTGTGACTTATTATATGGCTTATTCATGGTCAGAAAAAAGTTAGGTGTAATGAGACAACTGCTAGGCAGAACATTTCCCCATGTTGCTAGAAGTTTCTTCTATTCCTTGCAAAATTGTGTCTCCCCCCATCCCCAATCAGTGGATGATAGAATAGAGGTTTTTTTAGTTTGATATTCATTATTACTGAATGTCTGTTGTGCAAAGTGGTTTTTACAGTTACATAAAAAGATAACTATCGTCTAATTAAAGCTATCTATCTACCTCCTTATTTACCTATGTGTACACACACACACACACACACACACACACACATATATACCCACTTATCCATCTATCCATTCATCTATTTGTGGTTTGAGTTCAGATCTTGATTTTACTCATTACTAACAGGGACAGTTTATTTCTTCTCTCTGGACCTCATAGTCTTCATCTGTAAAATAACAAAGACTCAATAATCCTCTCAGATGCCTTTCCATGTTTCCATCTATGTCCTATAATAAATCATGACCATAGCTAAGATTTATATGTTGCTTTATTGTTTACAAAACACTTTGTGTCATTTCATTTGAAACTCACAGACACCCTGTAAAGATGGTACAATTATTATCCTCATTTTATAGGAGAGGGAACTGAAGCAGAGAGAGGTTTAGTGATTTGTTTAGGGTTTTACAGTTAGTATCTGAGGCAGAATTTGAACTTGGGACTTTTTGACTCCACACCCAATATTCTGTATCACCTAGCTGCTTATGAGTATAAATTAGTGAAGTTCCATTAGTTATTTAGTTTTTATATGTTCTCCTAAGTAGAAATGATAAAGGATTCAAAAATCATAGTATTAGAGTTGGAAGAGACCTCAGATGTCATCTAGACTATCACTTTCCCCCATTTTACAGGTGAGGAAACTGAGGCTGAAAGGTGAAGAGACTTAACCAACATCCTAAGTTGAAGAAGCAGAGCCAAAGTTCAAATGCAAGTCTTCTGACCCCAAATCTGATTTCTTTCCACTCTTGCCATACTATCTTTTCTGTCATTTAAGGAGGTAATTACTCCCCTAAGTTCATATACTTAGAATTGGAAGAAACCTTTTAGAGACATTTTATAGTTAAGGAAACTGAGGCACAAGGAGATTTAACAACTTGCCCAAGGTCATATAGAGAGAGGGTATTTGAACTCATGTCCTGTGACTCTATGTCCTGTCTTCTTTCAATTACCTGAATACCTGTTCTATTTGAAAGACTTTAAAAAAAAAACAATCCTGTAATTTCATTAATAGCAAAAAAAAAAAAAACCCTTGCTAATGAGCAAACTCCCTTCCAAGGTCTGTGAACTTTGTGTGTGTGTATGTGTGTGTGTGTGAGAGAGTACAATTTAATTCCTTATAATCTTGTGTATTTTATTTTATGCATTTAAAAACATTATTATGAGAAAGGGTCCAGAGACTTCACTAAACTGCTACTGGGATCCATAACACACATCTAAAAGGTTAAGAACCTCTGCCTGCGAGAGTTACCTTGGGCACTAATACAGTAAATGATATGCCTAGGGTTGCATAGCCAGCCTGAGCTATGGTAGTATTCCAACCTAGATACTCAGGACACTGACACCAGCTCTCTCTCCATTTCATCATGTTGAGGTTTAAGCTGAACAAAAATGTTTCCTGGAATAAACTTTCCCATGATACTTGAGGCATTCACTGTATTTTTAGTTTATTTATTTATTTGTTTGGACATACAAAATTAAAACAGGGCAAGAAAATCCTGACATATTTTGTGAGGAAATAATTAGGACAGCAAACTGCACATTTTTCAATCCTAGTCAAACAGTCAGGGAAGCAGCCCAGGCTCCGCCAATGTTTGGTGTGGGGATTGGTATTATCTATCATATTGGAGCATTTGATTATTCCTCGTTACTGCATTGCAGGGACAGTGTGAAGAAAGTCCAAGAAAGTTTGATAGAAATCAGATGTAATGTATGGCTTGCCTCAAGAATGATGGGCTCATGTCTGTTTCTCGAAATCATTAAGCCTCCTCTTCTCTCGGCATAACCCCATGTTGGGCCAGAGCCATAGAATTTTCTTCCTGTTACTTTTTATTTGTGGTATTTATGTGTTTTATAGATTATGTGACATAATAAAATATAGCAACATGGAGCCGTGTGTGCTATATATTTTGTACAACAGCAATGCAGAATGTTACGGCTCTACTCTCCGCTTGGAGAAACATCTTGCTGGGATATAAATAGATTTATAATGACTGCCGGGCTCTGTGCCTGGGATATTTCCTAGTCGGTAGCTCATTACAGAGCTAACATCATTAATAAAGGAGCCGCAAAAATTCACAAGTGCAGGAATATCTTTTTACATCAGGAGCTGCAAGGAAAATACCTAGCGTATGCATAATTTGAAGCTCATTTTAAAGCTATAATTTATCATAATTATCTCCATATTATAATGGCAAAACAGGTTTAATTGTGTCTGACTGGACTGGCATGATGATGAGGAGGGAAAGTTAGCAGCAGATGGCCCTCCTGTCAAAACTGCAGTCTCTTAGCCCCAAATAAAGTAACAGACTGAACGTAGCATGTATTTGGTTTCTGATTTTTTTTCTCCTTCCTGATAAGTAGGAATTAGCATTTGCTGGGATTCTGATTGTCTGGAGAGAAATAGAAATTGCCATTATTTACAGAATAGCTGTGAGAACTCAACTTGAAGAGGTTTGGGTTGTCCATCATTTGGGGGATTAACAGAAATATTTGCTCTCGCTATAACTGAGGATGCTGGAATATCTTTCCATTTCCGTTTCCCGATATTTAATTGCAGGCTTCCTAGCACTATAGAATGTGTCTATTTCCGTAGACTAGACTGAGTCTATTTCCGGATTTGCATAATGTTTGTTCTTCCTTCCTCCTACAAAGGATTCGGCTCTTTGTATAAAGCAATGGGGAAGTGGGGAAAATGTTTTAATATGTATAACTTGTCTGTCCATGAACAAATAATTTATCCCGGCAGCGCTCAAAATATGTAATACACTTACATTTCCCCCTCTCTTTGAAAGAGTTCAGGAGTGCCACATCAATTCCAATATGGCCTGAAGGATTTCTCCTATATTAAACACAACACAGATGGACAGATGTGATGAGGTTTAAAAAAAAAAAAACACCAACAATACAACATCTCAGTCGTAGCTGCCTTGGAGAATCTGAGAATTTAAGATGACATTCATAAAAACTCAGAGTATGGAATTAAAAAGAATCAGTTCATCTCTTTGTCTTCAAAGACTTTGGTAAACCCAAGAGGAATAAAATAAGCAGGTGGTGATTACGCTGCTGGATGGTCAGTGCAAGTAAATTAACTGCTTCAGCTGATAGAAAAGCGTCACCAGCCCCAGCAACTTAAGTGAAGGTGACATGCTATCTACAAAATAATGTGAATTCTAAAGTGCAGCTTAACCCCAAAGTAAAGGGGAGAGAGGGGTGGGGGAAGACGGAGAGAGAGGAAAGAAGGAGAGAGAGGGGGACAGAGAGGGAAGAATGGAGCAATCTGCCAGACTAAAATAATGTGCGACAGAGAAATTATTCGGAAATAGAACTGGTTATAGAGACACAGATTTATGATTTGGTTGCTGTCATGATAAATTTGCCTCAGCTATGCCCATGCACGTTAAAGAATTCACGTCTTGAAATGAGGGTGGCATTGTAGAGGTCTTTGCACAACTGGAAATGCATTCTAAAAATATAAAGGGATAAATGATCTCTTTGAAAGGAAAAAGGGCTCTATTAGGTGTGTCCCATACATGGGAAGAAAGCAAGTCATTGGTTACCAAAATGATGTAAGCTATAAAGAATTTGAGTTCATAAAAAGGATTAAATATATAATGATTCATTGATGAGTACTGTTCAGGGGGCTGTATCTGACTGATGTGAGAAAGGTCTTTCTGATGAAATATTATACTGTTACTTATAAGTTATATTCTGTTTTTGGTATGGAGGTTATTTAGTTGGATTTGCCATTGGTTCTGTTAGCTCTTCAATGATGTTGGTTCTAGAGAAGGCTATATTCAATATCTTACACGTACAACTTTCTATTTATATTAGCCTTCACACATAATAATTTTTGTTACAATGCTACAAATTGATTCTCTGCATAACCAACTCTTTAAGGGGAAAAAAACCCAACAATTTGGCAGGAGATACAGAATCCATGCATTTCAAAAATATAAAGTAGAAACAATATAATTAATCTCAGTTTTCTCATCATATAGTCTCTAGGAAAATTTTTATCTCAGGTGATTGTCTCTGGCCTACATTGTGACAAACTCAAGTTCTTTGGTATTCTTCCATTGCCATGTCATATAATACAACCCAGCTTTCCATCGATCTGTTTTCCCTGAGAACTCTTAATATATTCTGCTCCAGTTTGGAAATTTCCTACAATCCCAAGTTAGTATGCACTCTTCAAAACCTTCTCTTGAATAATTATGGCCATTTATAATCCCAGAGTTTAACTTCTATTCATTCTTGATTTTAATTCCATAATTGGCCCCTTCCTGTGTTTTCTGCCTCATCTCCCCAAGTCCCCTGCTTGATCCTTTCCCTCCAATTAGCCTTTTCTCCTAACACCTCTTGTTCTCTCTTTTCACTTCTGTCTCTTCTCCCAAGGTGTTTTTTAGTAACTCTTCAGCCTAAAATGCTAGAACCTCACCTACTTGGGTTATGAACAAATCTTTGATTTTGTGATTATATTTTTTACTTTTTAAAAAAATCAAACTATTGATTTCATTGATACACAGAACTTTCTGGTGAAGAAATACTTTCTACCTATGAAGTTCAACAACTTAAATCATAAAATATCATTTATAGCCCACCTATCCCATCTGCTAGAAGTTATCTGAAACACTGGGAGTAATTGGATTACTCAAGGCACACAACCATTAGTTAGTAAACATTAATTAAGCACCTACTGTGTACCAGATGGAGCAGGTAAGTGGCCTAGTGAATAGAGCACTGGGCTGAGAATCAGGAAGATCAATCTTTCTAAGTTCAAATCTGGTCTCAGCCACTTAATAGCTATGTGACTCTGGGCAAGTCACTTAAATCTGTTTATCTCAGTTTCCTTATCTGTAAAATGACTTAGAGAAGTAAATGACAAACCACTCCAGTATGTCCACCAAGAAAACCTCATATGGGATCATGAAGAGGAAGATACGCCTAAGATGACTGAATAATGGTATGTACCAGGCACTCCGAAGAGCTCTGGGAATACAAAGAAAGGCAAAATCTCACAGGTCTCAGATGTGAACCCAGGCCTTTTTGACTCCAAGGTCCATCCTCTACCCATTTGATTATGATGCCAATAATAATTTCAGATGGACTTTGTAAAATAAATGAGTCCTACTTGAAAAGAGGAATTTCTTTTGGTTTATGTTGAAAAGAAGAAAATGTATGGAGTAGGAGACTGAGTATTGTTCTTGGGTTCTGGAAGACCTAGTTTTAAATACAACTTTTGAGGCTTAACCAATCTCATGAACTTTGGCAACACACTTAAATTCTCAGTACCATGGATAGTTCTCTAGCAGTGGTAGGGCTATGGATTGAGTTATTGGAGAAGTTCCTGAAGTTGGAGGAATCATAAACCTATTATTCATTCACTTGACTAGTTCCCCCTGTATGCAAAGCACAGTTAGGCACTAAGATAGATGAAAATAAAAATATTCCCTGCCCTCAAGATATTTACCTTCTTCTAGGGTCATGTTCATTACTACATTCAGATTATATAACAGATGAATGAATCTCCAAAGAAAGAGAATTTTTTTTCCAACGTTATCAACCCCATATGAATTCTCTTCAGTTTAATTAAAAAAAACTCTCATTAGGTGTTTCTGTATGTGTTCTTTAGGTATCTCAAACTTAATAACAGTGAGTCATTTGGTGGAAGGAACTGAAATTCCCTCCATCAAATTCAACTCAGCACCTTCTCTGAAATTTTTAGAACATGGATCTTTTGGCTTTTAAAGGTGGTTTTCTTCCCACCACACCAGCTTGCTTCTCTATCTCAAATATGTGTCCAAAATGGAATTCATTATTTCCTTGGAAATAACCCATTCCATCCAAACTTGCTTATTTCAGTTGAGGGCAGTTCTATTCTTTGAATCAATCACCCATGCTCATAACCTCATGCTTGATTCCTCTCTTCCTCACCTCCTGTAGCCAGTCAATTGCCAAATCTTATTGTGTCTACATACTTTGTATCTTGTGTGGCTCCTCTCTATTCATCTGGCCCCATCTTAGTTTAGGTTCTCATCACCTCTTATCCAGTTTATTGCAGTAGTCTCTCATTTGGTCTCCTCACTTCCATTCTCCCTTCTTTAAACCTCTCCTATGAACAGCTATTAAAATTATCTTCCTAAAGTTTAAGTATGGTCAGGACACTTTTTTATGTCCTTCATATTTTCCCTTTGCTTCCATGGGAAAAAATATATCAGTTTACACACTTCTCTTTTAATGCCCTTTCACAATCTGGATTTGCTTGATTTACCTTTCTAGGATTATTTCAAATGACTCCTTTTCACATTCTCTGTGTTCTAGCTAAATTGTACCCCTTGTTGTTATCCACACTCCTTAGTGCATTTCCCTAATCTGTAGTTTTGTCCCCTATGCCTGGCAATCACTCCCTACTTTCCTTCCTACACCCCTTCCTTTTCTTCAATGCTTAGGCTACCTACAATTTTTTTGTTGCTATTGTTCAGGCATTTCAGTTGTGTTGAATATTTTGTGACCTCATTTGGTATTTTAAGATAATGGCATGGTTTGTCATTTCCTTTTATAGCTCATTCTACAGATGAGGAAACTGAGGCAAACAGGGTTAAATGACAGCTAGTAAGTGTCTGAGGAGTGGAGTGAACTTCCTGTCTCCAGGCCCAGCAATTCTATCCATTATGCCTCCCAGCTGCCTCTTTTATTTTTTTAGAGAAAACCTCTCCTGATCCCCATCATTATTAGTTTTCCCTCTCCTCAAATTATTGGAGATACATTTATCTGTTTACATATTATATTATTCCCCCTCACCTTGACCTCTACTATAAATCTTTTGAGGGCATGAACTGTCTTCCTTCCAGCAGAGAAATTCATATATGGTAAGTAAGCACTTGTGGGATTAGAATGGATACAAGGCACTGTTCTAGGCACGGGGGGGGGGGGGGGGGGGGGGGGGGGGGGGGGAATGTTGGGGAAAAAGTCAGTGCCTGCCCTCAAGGACCTGATATTCTACTATGACTTCAAATAGTACATTCCTAAGGGTAAAGCATTTCATGTTTTGTGTGGTTAAAAGTATTATCCTGAGCTTAAGTCATAATTTCTTGTACACTCCTGATTTGCAGAGTATTTTAGAATTCAGATCCTTTTCAATGTAATTCTAATTCCTTCTAATAGGTCTATGTATTTTTTTTATTGTGTAATGCTCAACTTTATAGAATTTCGATTGGATAGCTAATCCTTTTTATATGCAAATTCTTAAGCAAGAGTTTCTTTTGTCAGCTCCAAAACTTACCTTAAAATGACATTTTCTTTTTAAACATTTCTTTCGATGTCTAAAATAACCATAGAAACACAGGATCTGTTAAGGTCCTTGACATATAATAGGTATCTGAAACAGTTTCCCTAAACAAAAAAGGAAAAGAAACTCAATGGGATAGAAAGAACTTTGGGGCAAGTCTTTAAATGCAGAGCTCCTTTTGTGCTTTGGACATACTAGAAATGGGACGTAAATGTATGTTGAAAAGCTAATGGTAGGAAAAAAGAAAAGATTCAAATTAGATGAAATTTTTTCCATATATTATCAGATTGTTCCTTGAAAACCTTTTCCTTTAGAAATATGTCAAAGATATTAGTTTGTGGTCCATCAGTCACTCACTTAAGAAATGTTTATTAAATGTCTACCAGGTTTCAGAGACCCTGTTAGACATGGAGGTTACAAAGATGAACTTTGTCACTGTGTATCTGAGGAGGTAAATGAGATAAAGTATGTAGAATAATTTGCAAACTTAGTGTGATATAAATGTATGCTATTAAGGGTAGAGATAAGGACTGGATCTCTGATTTCATGAATACAGGAAAACTCCTACATGAGAAAAATCCCTTTACTAATGCAGGCTGTTGTTACCTTTGGGGCAACCTATAGTCTTAGAGTGTTTTCTGGGCACACTAAGAGTTTAAGCGACTTATCCAGTGTAACACATAAGGACATGTCAGAAACCAAACTTGAACACTGGTCCAAGGTCAGCTTTCTACCCTCCACCATTATGATTATCATCATTAATTCTCAGCTTTTCTATAGAGCTCAGAGAGAAATTGTCCTAGGTTGACATCAGTATTCTCCTATTATTATTTCATATTTAATGTTCTGTGGACATTAGTGGTTAGTTTTTTTAGTCTAAATAAGAGGACTGGGATGGAACATCACGTTGAAAGCATTTTAGAATTGCTCCAGTAGGAAAGAAGGTGACTGAGATGACATATACATGTTCCTTGGTCCTGTTCCCTCATGGATTTGATCATTATTCTGCCAGGTGTCTCTATTTTGAAAGCTTTTCATTCCCTATAATTTGGAGATGATGAAAATTTCATCTGATGACATTTATTAAAATTATTATTCTCCGATTTTTATAAGTCAATATTAGATTTGGATGGTTTAGGGGGAATTTGTACCTCTACAAATGGAGTTATTTAGGATTAAAATTTCCAGACCAGCAACTATTCTGCTGTCTCTGAGCATTTCCTATGGGCAAGGAGTGTTACTTGCCCAGAGTCTGTTCCTATGTGTTAGAAGCAGGACTTGAATGTAGATTTTCCTGAATATGAAACAATCTCTCTCATTGCACAGAATGATAAGTACAATAAAAGTATATATCATTTAGGTGGAACTTTAAGGTTTGTGATATTATCTCATTCAATCTTTACAACAGCCCTGTGAGAGAAAAATGTTATCATCACCCCCATTTTATAGATGAGGAAACTGATAAACTACTTCCTATGTGCCAAGAATTATGCTAATCACTATATCATTGTTATTTCATTTGATCCTCACAACAATCTTGGGAAGTCAATGATATTATCCCCATTTTTATAGATTAGGAAACTGAGGCAGAGAAAGGTTAAATGACTTTTTGAGGGTCACTCATGGAATAAGTGTATGAGGCAGTTTCCAAATCCAAAATCAGCTATCTCTTATTGTCTTTCACTGTGAGTAATAATAACAACAATGTAATAGTAACAATGTTAAGCTGTTTTTCATTCATGTTTAACTCTCCATGACTGCATTTGGGGTTTTCTTGGGAAAGATACTGGAGTGGTTTGCCATTTCCTTCTCCAGCTCATTTTATAGATGAGGAACTAAGACAAATAGAGTTAAATGACTTGGCTAGGGTCATACAGATAGTAAAATAATCAAACTATCTATTTATATCTCTTTGGAACTTTAAGGTTTATAAAGCATTTTGCATATATTATCTCATTTGATGCTAAGAATAAAATTATGAGATTGATGCTACTATCCATTTTACATATGAGGAAACTGAGGTAGCCAGAGGTTAAGTAAATTGTCCAAGGTAGCTATATGTCAGAGGCCTGTTTTTAACTTAGTTCAACCTAACTCCTTTTTTTAAGTCTATGTTTTAATTTTAATATTTATTTTTCTTTGTAAAATGGGATTCAAGGAAGTTGACATACACTTGATGAGTAGAATGATTCTACTAGTAGAATGAACTACTAAACTTGGGTAATCTCTGTGTTGTTCTCCTGTCTGGAAGTAATGCCAGGTCTGGAATATAACTGAATAATGTGTAGAAACAGACAAACTTCAAAATTAATAGCCTTTTCTTCCCCTGTTGGGTATTTACATAAAAAATAAATAAATAAATAAGTAACAGTTATTATTTTAGGAAGAGCCCAGACACTGACTGATTCCTAGTGTCTAAAAAATAATTTGAGGCTGGTCTTCAAGTTTCTTTTCCCTTTGTAGCAGAGAGGAATGGTTAAAAATAAATGAAGACAATATTACATCAAAACAGGTCCAGAGCTCTCAGAGGTTTACGGGCTGTTACCATAGCACCAGCTGTGGCAGCTGCCCAGCTGAGTTTGGCAATGTCCCCTCCACAAAACAGGACTAACTTTTGTTTCCTGCATGAACAGTAAGACTCCAAAGGCCTATGTTGACAGGTAATGAGATTTAATTCACAAGGAGAAAAAAAAAAAGAAAGAGTGAGGGAGCAAATATCCATATTCATTGCTTAATCAAATAAAATTCTTTTAGAGGATTCTGGGAATTCTCCCTAGTTGCTTCCCAAGCTTCCTTTTGATAGCTGTAAACAAATTACTTTACGAATAACTTCTTAATCAGAAAAGAGAAGAGCTCTTCTCTACTTGATCTCTCCCTTTGGGTGGTCCCAGTCAGAGAGCCCCAGCCTTCTTCCTGATGGCTTGGCTGCTGAAGAGCTATCCAGCATTAAGGCTGACAGCTGTAGACCTCTTTTTGTTAGGGGATAACAAACACCCCTTGCAGAGGACAGAGCCAGAGCCCAGCTTGCAGTATGCCCAATTAGGGAAGCTAAAATCTCATTTGTTTCACCATGGGAGCCTCCGAAAGCACACCGTTTTGGCCTCATTACAGTATTTTTAACTTTACAAAAACAATTTCATTATGGAAATTAAAGAAGCTCATTTGGCCTTCGTGCACATGCAGAAGTTAATAAATTCCAGAAGTATTTCAACTACCCCAGCATGGAGTTTTGTCTTCACTTAATCACAGCCAATGGTTTAAAAAAAATAAAAGGAAAGAAAAGGAAAAAAGAAAGGGCAGGGGGAGGGGCAGAACATTTTCATTCCAAAGAAAATTATCATTTTCATTTGCTGTTTGCTGTGCTTTGATTAAAAAGCAAACAAACCTGCAAGAAAAAAAAAAATAACTTCCACTGTGTTACTTGGGGAGGCCTTGGTGAGGAGAGCACAGATGTTTGGCGCGTCCTGTTCTATGCGAATCTGGCCCAAGATAACTAAGTATATGGCTGTGCCTACGTTGGCCATGTAACAGTTTAATTTAAGCAAGAGAAATTAAATAGGCAATATGTCTTAGAGGATAAATAAAGTCAAGAAGACCCAGATTCAAATCCTTTCTTTTGACACAATCTGGTCCTGTGTCAATGAGCAAATCATGGAATACTTCAAAGTCTCAGAAAACTCTCTTAAGACTGTAGCTGAGGCATTGAGCATCATTGGTGGAGGAATTTTCCACACTGGAGAGTCCCCATATACATGAAGTCACAGGTCTGGGCATGTATGCACTTGCATGATGAAAAATCAAACATTCCATTTATCTATTGTTGTTCAGTTATGCATGACTCTTCTTGACCCCATTTGGGATTTTCTTGACAAAGATACTGGAGTGGTTTGCCATTCCCTTCTCCAGCTCATTTTACAGATGAGGAAACCAAGGCAAGGAGGATTAAATGACTTGCCCAGGATTACACAGTAAGTGCCTGCAGATTTGAACTTAGGTTCTTGAACAGGAACTGTCTTTCTCCTTTCTTTGTATCCATCCCAACCCAGTTAGTTCAGTGCCTGGCATATAGCAGAAGCTAAACAAATGCTTCTTGACTTATGGCTTGCACAGACAGTTCACTCCTGGATTTTGAGGTAAAAGTCAGTGGCTACTATGATTTTAAAAATCAGAAACTGTAAATTACCAGTTAATTTTGCTAATAGAATCATAGATATAGAGCTGGCAGGGAGGGACCTCAGATATCAACTTTGCTAATTTTCTGATTTTGAATATGAGGGAAACTGAGGTCTAGGGAGAAGTAAATTCTTGCCTTCACAAATTAAAGGGGGTCTGCCCCCAACGATTTAGATTTTCCTTGCTTTCCTTATGCCAGTTAGGTGGTTTAGTGAATATTGAGTGATGGACCTTGGAGTCAGGAAGTCACTGAATTGAAATCCTGCCTTCACACTTAATATTGTATAAATCTAGATAAGTCCTTTAATGAAATTAAATCCAACAAACACTTATTAAGCACTTTCTTCGTGCTAGGCATTGTGCTAAGTTCCAGGGATACAATTAACAAAAAGAAAGAAAGAGAGAGAGAGAGAGAGAGAGAGAGAGAGAGAGAGAGAGAGAGAGAGAGAGAGAGAGAGAGAGAGAGAGAAGAAAATCCTTCCTCTCAGGGAGTTTACAATCTAATGGGGAGAGACAACATACCACAATAGATTAGTAGATTAGTAGAATGTGGTCAGGAAGCTCTGAGTTCAAATTTGACTTCAGGCATTTTTAGCTATATGATCCTGGGCAAAAGTCATTTATCTCTCTCTCTCAGCATCAGCTTCTTCATCTCTTAAATAGAGAAAATCATATGTATCACCCAGGATTGTTGTGAGGATCAAATTCAATAATAGGTGTATAGCCCTTAGTCCAATATAGCATAAAGTAAGTTCTTAATAAATGCTTGTTTCCTTCCTGTCTTCTCCAGCCCTCAGTTTCCTCATTTGTAAAACAGAGATAATAAAAATCACTCCTACCTCACAAAGTTAAATTGAGAAAATCCAACTGAAAAATCTATGTGAAGTACTTTGTATCCCCAGTGGCTAACAGAGAAATTCATTGGGCAAAACACCTGCCTTCTCACCACTCCAGGTCATTTCCTATCAATCAAGGAACTATTAGAAGGAAAGAATGTCAGAGCTAAAAAGCACCTTAGAGAGTTTTAGGTCCATCCCTTTCTTTTTACAGATAAGGAAACCAAGGTTCAGAGTGTAAGATCAAAGACTAAGACCTTAAGTTATTGAGAAAATACTGATCCTCATTGGAAGAAGAGAAAAATAGTTGAAAAGTAAATGAGTCAGTGGCTATTGGGAGCCAGTGTTGACACAGAGAGGAGTACTTTCCTGCAGACGCTAATATATACACATTCAAAGACTCAGGAACAACTCAACACTCTCTGGTCTATTAGGCTGTTAGTTAATAGACATATTTATGAGGGGACAGAGATAGGCATACAAAACAAAACAACAATGACAACAAAAAATGAGTCCTGGGGCTGCCAGTCTGGATCTCAATCAGTGTAGAAGAGGAGGAGTTTGTGTTAGATAATCTATTCAGGAGGAAGGGACATCTGGGCAGCTCAGTGGTTAGAGTGCTGGCCTAGGAGCTGGGAAGACCTGAGCTGAAATCCAGCCTTAGATACTTACTAGCAGTGTGACCCTAGAAAAGTCACTTTAACCCTTCATCCATAAATGAGTTGATGAAGGAAATGGCAAACCACTTCAGTATTCCTGCCAAGAAAACCCCAGATGGTATCATGAAGAGTTGGACGTTACTGAAATGACTAAACAACAACAAAAAGCTATTTTATGACAGTTGAAAATTGTATATAAAACTGAAAACACCTTTAGAAATAAGATGACCGGTTTGTGAAAACATAGCAGCATAACATAAGGCTCATCACAACTACTTTCTTTCTGTACTTGTTCTTCTCTCAAAGAGTGGGCATCCTTCAAGGCTCTGATCTCTCTCTCTTGTTTCTACTACATTTGATCCATTTTGACAATCCTTCCAAACCTCTCCCTTTGCCTTAAAACATCTGACCACTTCCTATTTAGCTGTTAAGTTCTTACCCATCCTTCAAAATTCACCTGAACTACCTGTATTTATTCCCTCCCCCCCCAACAAGTTATTATCTGCTATGTGTCAGGCACGGTGTTAAGCACTGAGAAAAAACAGAAAACCAAAACTGTTCCTGCCTTCAAAGAGTTTGCATTCTCCTGGATGTTCTCCAAGCATAATTGGTTGTTAATTCAGATGCTCCTACTAGCCCAGAGATCAAATGGTGAATAGTGAAGCATATGTAAGCTTATTAGGGCCAGGGACTGGTTCATTGCTTTCTTTCTACTTTCTAGTGCCTCACTCAGTGCCTGGCACATAACCAATTGTTGATTGATCAATTGCCTAGTCGAGTGAACTGGATTGATCATCTATTAATGAAGATCTTTTCCTTGGACATAGAAGTGATGTGTGTTTGACACCACTGGCATTTATGGTTTAGCATGATCAATCTATCAATCAATGCGAATTTATTAATCACATATTATATGTCATGAAGCACTAGAGATGCAAAAACAAAGAACAAAACAATGCCTCCTCTCAGGTTAATATAAGAATGAAAGAACTTTAGAGCTATAAGGTACCTTAGAGTATTTCAGGTCCATCCTCTTGCTGATAGGGAAATTCTTCATTTGGGCTTTTACCCTGATTAACAAGGTAAAACTCAGGACAAAGAGAACTAAAAGGAATTTATTAAAAGTACATCAAGAGGGTAGAACAGTGGATGGAGTTCCAGGTCTGGAGATGAGAGGTCCAGGGTTCCAATGTGGCCTCAGACATTTTCCAGCTATGTGACCCTAGGCAAGTCACTTAATCTCTATTGTTTAGCCCTTAATGCTCTTCTTCCCTTGGAACCAATACTTAGCATGGATTCTAAGACAGAATGTAAGAGGTTGTTTTTTTTTTTTTAAAGCACATCAAGAAATGGTGGATTGCTGGAGATCAGTGAATGAATTCCAGGTGGGCACACAATAGGTCTTCATCAGCAAAAGAGGTTGGGCTTGTGGATCTCCATTCCTACCTAACATGGGGGGAGTATGTGACAATTTCCAGGTACCAACAGATAGGGGTATGTGACCTGACTGCATGACAAATATCATCAGAGAATACTAAGGTTGAGTGATGCCTTCCTCCCAACACTGATTGAGAAGCAGATCTGGGAACAATGAGTCATGGAGTCAACAGAACTTTCAATACCCTGAGTGAGGAAATTGATGCCCAGAGAGATCATGACCAGAATATGGCTGCATAGACAGTTACTGGAAAAATTGAAACTAGAACCCAGGTCCCTTAGCTCAATGCCAAGATTCCTTATATTTCAAGCAAATGCTTACAGTATTAGAATACAAATAATTTCCCATTGCCACACAGCAATGGGAAAATTAATTCACCAGGCCTGGGATATACTAAATAAATATCAATAGCTTTGGTCATGTGAAGAGTTATATTAACTCATCTAAGAGAGGCAGACTATTGATAAATAGACTTGCTTGGCAGCTAGTGCAAGTATAAATTGATCTCCTTGTTTTAGTAGTCGATGTTTCTTTTTAAATATTAGGCACCTCTGTGGAGAAATACAGTGATTACTATTAAAAAGTTACTGAAGAATTTAAAGCTTTGTTTTTCAATTGTGTCCGACTCTTGGTGACCCTATTTGGGGTTTTCTTGGCAAAGATACTGGAATGGTTTTTGTCATTTCCTTCTCCAGCTCATTTGACAGATGAGGAAATTGAGGCAAACAAATCTTAACCAGGGTTGCACAGCTAACAAGTGTCTCAGACCAGATTTGAACTCAGGAAGACATCTTCCTGACCCCAGGCTTGGCATTGGTTTGGCACTGTGCTCCTAAGAAAGTTGCAATAAAAATCAAAAGAAGACTATGTAATATGACAGAGGAGGCAAACTACTCTAAATGGCAATGGCATCCCATTAGGAAAATGCCATCATTTTATAATCCTCCCTGTTTTCTTATCTCTGTTACCAGTGAGTGACCTTTCCAGAAATAGAGACTTTTCCTCAAAAGGGAAGGGCTTAGTGTTTGTATGTTTGTACAAGCAATGTCAGAAAGAACCCTGGGTACCCTAGTTCAATTCTTAGCTCTTTATATGTTATCTTGAATTTTATCTCTCAGATCTTCTGTTTTTGGTTTTTTGTTGTTGTTGTTTTTGGGTTTGTTTGTTTTTTTTGGTCAGCAAAACAAAGGGTTTGAACTGGGGAATATTTTCCTCTCAGTAGGGAAATAGAAAACATAATCTAAGAGAGCATATATATTGGTGATGGCTTAGAAAATCATAGATTTAAAGAAGAAAGGGATCCCACAGGCCACAGAGTGCTACCCCTTTACTTTAATAAGAGGCAACTGAGGCACAAAGACTTGTTCAGTCATTCAACTAAGTAAAGGCTCTGAGATGGATTTGAATTTAAGTCTCTCCACTCTATCACATTTCTTAAAATAGATAAGGATTTAGTAAATACCTGCTATGTGCCAGTTACTAAATAAGGCATCAAAGATACCAACCAAGACAAAAAGTATTTCCTTAAGGAATTTTTAGTCTATTGGAGGGAAACTGATACCTATAAGTAAATACCAAACATACAAAAAAAAATACAAAGTCATTCTTTGAGGTTTGGGGGCAGAAACGCTAGTCTAATATTATGGGTTTTACAACCTAATGTAATACCTCTTCTAATTTTGTTTTCTGATGAATGGCCTGAGGGTATATTTATTATTCCATTCAATAGATATGAATATCTGCTACCCAATGTCTGTCATAATAGTCAATACTTCCTAGAACTTTTCATTTCAGTTAGTTTGATGGATGAACAGATTAACCTTTCACTCTCTTTTAGGCTTCTAATAAAGCTATTTAATTTCCACAACTTGTCTTATATTTCCACCATCCTTTCTTCTAGTGAGATCCTCTGTTTTGATCCCTGGAGCCCCCTACTCCTCCAAAACTCATCCATCCCTTCAGTGGTTTCAAAAGACAACCTCCACACCATTGGTTACTGATTCAATGATGGCTTTTAGGCTCCTGCCCACAGGATCAAAATGGGAACCAACCTTTGTCTCTGCCACAAATCCCATCAAAGAGTTTACATCTAAACTAAAATCCCTTTCAAATGCAAATCAACAAGTTCAGCAGAGATGCAAACACAAGATGGAATCCTTAACAGATGAAGCAGCTTTCAGACTCTGCTTCAGTTGTTAAGTACAGCCTGTCTAGTTTTGACCAAAAAAAAAAATGGAGAGGGTCTCCTTAATGAGCCTTTCCTTTGTTTGCTTCAAAGATAGCACAGCATTGCACAGGTGGCTAGTTGGAAAAGTGGAAAATAGTTTAATCTCATTCAAGTATGAAGCTGCTCTACCAGGTAAAAATGGACTTCCATTAATCTGTTTCTTTGATTTTTTGCAAGGGTGGCGTAAATATTCCTTGTTGCCTGTAGTCTTTGGGGGCCATGATTAAGTTGATAAAAGAATAGTTAAAAATGAAATAGAAATCAAGTTTCCTAGTAGGGAAAGAAAATCATCCACCATCTATCCATTTATCCATCTGTTTTTCCATCTATTCTATCCATTCATCCATCTGTCCATTCATTCATTCATCTATCCATCCACATTTATTCAGTGACTTCTATTCATAGAATATTATAATAGGTCCCAAAGAAGATACAACATTTAGAACAGAGGTTCTTAACCGAGGGCCCATACATTTTTAAAAACTATCTTTTCATAATTGTATTTCGGTAAAATTGATTCCTTTGGTAATCTTATGTTTTATTTTATGCTTTTAAAACCTGTATTCTGAGAAGAGGTCTGTAAGCTTCACTAGACTTTGCCAAAGGAGGTCATGATACAAAAGAGAAGGTTAAGAAACTGATTTAGACAGGTGCATTCCCTTTCCTTATGGAGCTTACAGTCTAATCAAGGCAAAAAACATTAAGCACACATAAAAATTATGTTACTTATTAGAGAGATATAGAACAGGGACCTGTGTAGGGTGTGAAGAGGGTAACCAGACGGTATCAGTAAGGGTTTAAATTTATAAGAGGTTTTTTAGTTGATTTTTATTTTTTTTAAAACCTGACCTTCTGACTTGGAGTCAATACTGTGTATTGGCTCTAAGGCAGAAGAGTGGTAAGGGCTAGGCAATGGGAGTCAAGTGACTTGCCCAGGGTCACACAGCTGGGAAGTGTCTGAGGCCAGATTTGAACCTAGGACCTCCCGTCTCTAGGCCTGGCTCTCAATCCACTGAGCCACCCAGCTCCCCTTTGAGTTGATTTTTAAAGGATGGGTAAAAACAGGAAAATGTATATTTGTATATATATATTTACACACATATATACAGATATATAGTATACATATACAAATATAATTTCTTTATATACATATATATCAAAGATCTGGTTAAATTCATATTTCATATATAAATATAATTATATTAAATATATAATTTTATTATAATGTGTATACACACACATACATATATACACACAGCTTAACAAAGCAGTAGGCCTGGTCAAAGACATGCCCAATAGAGTATTATATTGAATATCAATTACTTACATACTGAGAGGTAATGTTGCAAAATGGAAAGAAATCTAACCTTGAAGTCGGCAGAAACCTGGGCTTAATTCATGCCTCTGATACTTACCTGGCTTTGTGACACTGGGCAAGTTACTTACTAAGAGCTTCTTAGAGCTCTAAGATTATAAATTTCACTAAAGGTGCTGACCTACATTAGCAGTAGTAAATTTCTTCAGCTCATCAATTCCCTGGACCAATGACATCATAGTTCTAATCCTTACCTCCACATTTATACATTCTACAGGTATACCTTCCACATTTCAGGAATTAGAGAATCAGTACCTCATAATCTGGAAAATTTGTGCAAAATTATTTGGTCCTCGATTCATGTCTCGGAAGATGTCTGAAATTTTTTTTCTCTTTCCTTAATGGGATGCTATTGTATAGTTTGAGGTAATTATTTGGATATAGGCTATTTTGTGCATTTTTGAATTTTTAAACTTTTTCTTTGTTGTCTGCTGGCCTTCATGAATCATTTGCAGCTTCTTCAAAACTCCTCCAAAATTCCCTTTTAATTTCATATCAAAACTGTGGTGGGGAAATTCATGATTTGGAAAGGGTACCTGTATTTCTCCTGAACACTACCTTTCTATTTAATTCCATTTTAAAAAATTACTTTTAAAATAATAATTTATTTTTCTGTATTACAAGTAAAAGTAATTTTGACATTATTTTTTCAAAGTTTTGAGTTCTAAATTCTCTTCCTTTTTCTGTTCCCTCTCCTTACTTTCTCCCTGACTTTCCTGCTTCCTGGAATGGCAAACAATCTGATGCAGATTTTATATGTGTAATCAAGTAAAACATTTTTCTGTATTAGTTGTTTTGTGGGAGAGTTCTCAAATGGAAAAAAGAAAAATAAAGAAAATGACATAGATAGTATGTTTCAGTCTGCATTTAGAGTCCAGCTCTTTCTTATGGGGCAGATAGCATTTTTTTCATCATGAGTCTTTGGGACTGTCTTGGAACAATGCATTGCTGAGGATAACTAGGTCATTTACAGTTGTTCAACAAGAAATATTGCTGTCACTGTGTACAATGTTTTTCTGGTTCTGATTACTTCATTTTGCATCATTTCCTGTAAGTCTTCCCAGATTTTTCTGAAATCATCCTGCTTATCATTTCTTATAGCATGATAGTATTCCATAACTATCATATACAATGACTTGGTCAGATGTTTCTCAACTGATGGACAAATCCTCAACTTCTAATTCCTTGCTACCACAAAAAAGCAACTGCAATAAATATTTTTGTACAAATAGGTCCTTTTCCTTTAAAAAAATAGCTCTTTCAGATACAGATCTAGTAATGGTATTGATGGATCAAGGGGGTATGCACAGCTTTAGAGTCTTTTGAGCATAGTTCCAAATTGCTCTCCAGAATGGTCAGTTCAGACTGCAACTCTGCCAACCATGTATCAGTGTCACAATTTCCTTCATTCCCTCCAACATTTGTCATTTTCCTTTTCTGTTAATTGGATAAGTGTGAGGTAGCATCTCAGAGTTATTTTAATGTGCATTTCTCTAATCAAGAGAGATTTTAGAGCATTTTTGTATGACTCTAAATTACTTTGGTTTCTTCATTTGAGAACTGCCTATTCATATCTTTTGTCCATTTATCAATTTAAGAATGACTTTTTTTTATATATTTAGTTCTCTATACACTCTTCCAAATGTAAATATTTATGTCAAAGGTATTTTCAGTCTTCAAGATTTGTAATCTTGGAACTAGACTGGATTCTTCTCCTGCTGTCCATAACTAATCTACTGACCTATCTTGCTATTTCCTTCTTCACAGCATCTCTTACTTCTGTCTCCCCCAACCCCCTTTCAAAGCTAGTTTAGGTACTGGTCATTTCCACAGGTGTTATTGCAACAACCTCCTAATTCTCAATTGGTCTCTCTGCTTCAAGACTCAGCTCTTACTACTTTATTTTTTTTTACTTAACTATTTTTTCCTTTTCTTTCATATAAGTCAATTGAATGGATGTGAGATGGTCTCTCGAAGTTATTTTAATATGTGTTTCTCTAATCAAGAGTGATTTGAAGCATTTTTATATGACCATAGACGGCTTTGATTTTAATTACAGCTTAATTTTTACACTTCACTGCTCTACTTTCAACTTTACACTTACTATTTATATTTACTACTTGCTTTAGTTCATCCAATGCAATATTGTCAATAAGGACAGGTGTAACTATGTAATCCCCTTTATTAATCCATTTGGCATCTTATTATTTTTAGAATAAAACATAAAGTTCTCTCTGTTTAGTTTTCAAAGTCTCACTGAACCTGGTCTCAACCTTTCTTTCCAGCCTGATTGGTCGTAGTTGCCCTTCCTTGTACTCTTCAATCCAAACAGAATAGCTTTATGTCTTTTCCTCACACATGGCACCCCATCTCCTGCCTCCATTCCTTTATAATGTCAATCTCATGTGCCTGGAACACAGTCCCTCCTTAATTCCACCTCAGAGACCCTCTCTTCCTTTCAGAAATAAGACAAACACCACCTCTCTACACATGAATCCTTTCCTGACATCCTCGTCCTCTTTCACCAATGCTAGTAATGCCTTTCTTCTTAAACTACCTAATTGAATACTTTGTTTA
The DNA here is from genome assembly GCF_027887165.1 of Monodelphis domestica. Lineage (NCBI taxonomy): Eukaryota > Metazoa > Chordata > Mammalia > Didelphimorphia > Didelphidae > Monodelphis > Monodelphis domestica. The sequence continues at coordinate 81,322,401 of NC_077231.1, forward strand.
TGCTTATATTTATTCCCTTTATATATGTTCATATTTATTTAAATATATTTTTTTTGCTGTATATATCAGTGTGTGATTGTGTATGGCAGGGGAGTTGTTGCTGTCTCCTTCAGTAAAATGAAAGAAAGGATTCTTTTATTCTCTGTACTTATATTGCCAGCATTTAGCCCAGTGCCTATCACATAATAAGCATTTAATGAATACTGACTGATAAATTGACCGAACTTTTTCTTTTATCAATATAGGATGATCACAGTGAGGAACTCCCTCTGCCCATGCAGATTGGCATCAACTCAGCAATATATAGTCTTAGATTCTTATTGTTGTTCAGTCATATACAACTCCTTGTAACCCCATTTAGGTTCTTCTTGGCAAAGAAACTGGAGTGGTTTGCCATTTCTTTCTCCAGCTCAATTTTTGATGAGTAAACTGAGGCAAATAGGGTTAAATGAGTTGTCTAGGGTCACACAGCTTCCCTGTCTCTAGGTCTGTCACTCTGTGTACACTGTGCCAAGAGAGTTCTTGGGGGCACTGATAAATGATTTACCCAGGGTCACTTGGTCAGTATGTGGCAGAGGCAGAAGTCAAACCCAGAATTCCTTACTAATATGTGAGAGGCAGCATTGTGTCCTGACCAGAGAGATTTTGGGGGGACATTTTTCATGAGTTAAATTCTTTCAGAAATGGTGACAATCAGAGTCAATCCAGGAATGATTTTTTTGAGGGATTATTTGTGCCCTATCCTCCTCTTCTACTAAGCTGGCACTCTGGCTCCTCCCTTGGATTTCTTGGCTTCTGGTTAGAGAGACTTAAACATTTCTAAATTAATCCAGACCTCCACTGCAGTTTCCTGGATAACTTCCCTCAATGCCACATGTGTGTGCATCCTACTGACTATCTAGCTATTGTGTCTCTGAGTACAGTGTTCCATTTATCACTACCATCCCTGGAAATGGTGGGTCCACTCAGTGTCTCATTATCCAGCAGTCTCTTGTTTATATTATATATCCCAAATTCCTTGAGGGTATGGCCTCACTTTTGTAATTTCATATCTACAGTGCTTAGCACATGGTAAGTATTTAATAAATAAATTCTTTTTAAAAATTCATTCCCTCATTTACTTCCTAACTTTGGAGGAGTTGACAGCTTCCTTGGTTGACAGACTAGGTTGGAACTTCTGTGATTGTATGCAGTGTCTTCTTCTTATCATTATTCTTTCTTCTAATTTGGTATTGATTTTGACCTTTGCTCTAGCCAGTCAGAAAACTGACTACATACAGACAGCTTGTTCTGAAATGACTCACAAGGCAGCAGCCAGTTGTTTTCTGTCTAAGAATGAGCTAGTTTCATTCTTGTGATGTTTGGTCTTTACATCAAGCAGTTTCTGATGTTCCTCTTAATGAAAATAGTCACGACATACCTCTCAAACAGGCATCATATTTCAGAGTATTCTAGTCTTTAGTCTTTATTTTTTGATCCTGCCCCAAAATCCTTCCTTCCTTCCTTCCTTCCTTCCTTCCTTCCTTCCTTCCTTCCTTCCTTCCTTCCTTCCTTCCTTCCTTCCTTCCTTCCTTCCTTCCTTCCTTCCTTCCTTCCTTCCTTCCTTCCTTCCTTCCTTCCTTCCTTCCTTCCTTCCTTCCTTCCTTCCTTCCTTCCTTCCTTCTATCCCTCTCTCCTTCCCTCCCTCCTACTTCCTTTCCTTCCTTCTTCCTTCTCCCCTTTTCTCTCTCCCTCCCTTCCTTTCTTGCAAGGACAAACATATATCGTTAGAATAGATGGGCTCTAAGCTGCCTTCCATCATCCTTTACCCAAGTGCCTAATGTAATGATGATGTTTTTTGTTGCCTTTAGTCTCATGATAAAACTAATTCTACTACTTTATTCACCTCTCCAAGGAGAACTCTTGCGAATTACTCTTCCATTTGGATGTAACATGTTTATGTTTCCCAGTTTAATTTATGGTAAGAATGTTAATGTGGCAATGGTCCATTAGTGAATTGGACTACACAGTCAAAGATTGCATATTAAGAGTACTCGTTGACTGTATTTATAGATAATCTAAAATCTATGTGATTCTTAATATCATCTCTTCATTTCTGTAATGGAGAGATGGCATGATGTTGTGTATAGAGTTCTGGACTTGAACTTGGATGAAAACTTGGGTTCTGATCTTGCTTTAGACATTTACTATCTGTGTGACTCTGGGTAAGTCACTTAATCTCGTTCAGCTTCACTTTCTTCATTTTCAAAATGGTTATAATAATACCCATAATACTTATCACAAGAGACATAATGGATAGAAAGCTGGCCTCACAATTAGGAAAACCTAGTTTCAAATACTGCTTGACATTTAATTAGCTATGTGACCCTTAACCTTAACCTCTTAATCTCTCAGTAATCTAGATAACCTTCTAAGGGTACCAGTTGCCAATAGGCAACTTGAAGGAACTCTCATCTGGATCTTCCCAATATTAATAAAAGCAAAGATCTAATCCCTTTCTCTAATATACATCACACAAGGCTATTTTAAGGATCAAATGAGATCATGAATGTTAGTTGGGATACAAACTTTTAAGCAGAGATAAATGTGAGCCATCATTTTTTGCGCCATCATTGTTTTTATTATTACCAGCATGATGTCACCATCACTGTGGGAGTAGACAGATGGTTGGGCAATTCCTAGAACTAAGAGATGATTATTTTTTAACTGCCTCATGCCCTTCTGTGGCCAAAAATATTAATCACTTGATTTCCAGCTTCCCTGTGTTTGACTAGTTGTCAGGACTATGCCCAAAACTTTCCTAATGTTTTAGGTCCCACCAAAACTCATGTTCTTCTAGCATATTCTTTGAATTCAAAGACATGTTCTTCTCATCAAAGAGGTACAAGGTGGAACTCTTGAAAAAGAGAATAGTCTGTTAGCAGTGTCAGGGACAGAGTAGAAAAAGAAGAAAGTAAAGACAGGAAATCCTCTTATGGAGGAAATTATTGCAAATCTATGGCCATCAAGTCATAGATTTAGAACTGACTGGGACTTCAGAGGCTATGAATTCAGCTTTCTTATTTTACAGCTGAAGAAATGGGCATAATGGTAACATCCATCTCCCAGTCTTGTGAGAATAAAGTGAGATGTTTACAAAGTGATTTAAACACTTTAAAATTCATATAAATGCAAGCTTTTATTATTAAAATGATGATGGTGATGATGTAGTATATTAAAAAACTGGGTTTAAGAGTCAGAAAGACAGTGGTTCAGATATTACCCCTAACTTGTGATAGCTTTGAAACTCTTGGGAAATCTTTTAACCTTGATGTGCCTCAGTTTCCTTGCCTTGTCCTGTTTAGCTTTAGAAGGCAAAAGCAGAAGCTGTCTTGTCTTGGTGTCAGTAAGACCTTCCTACTAATTAGAGCTAATCCAAAGAGGAATGGGCTGCCTCAGGTAGTGTCTGGATGATCTTCAAAGAGGATGACTGACTACCTGTCAGGTATGTTAGGATGGAAGCTTCTTTTCAGTTAATATCGGAGGTCTAGATAGTGATGGAGGTCAATTTAATCTCTACAAATCTCATACTTTGAGGATAATTACTATGGGACCTCCATCACAGGATTTTTAGGGGCTCAAATGAGATTGTGTAGTTGAAGTAATCTGCAAAGCTTAAATCATGATATAAATCCCTGGTGTGTCCTGGAGAAATCACAGATTCATACTCTTCCCTACCCCTGTCTTCAAATACTCTAGATCCTTTCCATATCTAGAATTATATAATTCAAAAATTTCAAAGTCTGTACTCTGAGTGTTAAAAATTTGGTTCTCTGTATTATATGTATACATCCCATCAGATTGTAAACTCTGTAAAGGGAGGTGCTGTCTTTGATCTTCTTTTGTATCTTCAGGGTATATTGTTTAGACCAGGGGTCCCCAAACTATGGCCTGAGGGCCACATGAGGCCCCCTGAGGCCATGTATCCAGCCCCCACCACACTTCCGGAAGGGGCCCCTCTTTCATTGGTGGTCAGTGAGAGGAGCACTGTATGTGACAGTGCCACAAAGAGCAATGTTGCTCACGTACAGTACTACTTCCGGTGACATAATCCTTTCTGTGGCACCTTGTTTTGAGAGTAACTGAACAAGAACGAGCCGCTGTGCAAAGGATTATGAGGCTGCACTATGGAAGACATCAGCATGGTGAGCGGCGATCTGGGGGAGGGGATTCCACACTGTGTATACTGCTGCCTGGGATAGGTGGCAGTGATGGGGCTGTGCAAGGTGTGACTGGCCCATCACAGCCAGCGCTGCAGCCTCCGCTATCCTAGATTGCGGTATACAGATTTGTTCATAATTTTTTTATAGTCTGGCCCTCCAATGGTCAGAGGGATAGTGAACTGACCCCCCCCTTGTGTAAAAAAGTTTGGGGACCCCTGCTTTAGACACTTGCTAGTGTTCAACTTTTCATCACCCTATAGGGGGTTTCTTTTTTTTTTTAAACAGTATTTTATTTGGTCATTTCAAAACATTATTCATTGGAGACAAAGATCATTTTCTTTTCCTCCCCCCCACCCCCCTACCTCTCCCATAGCTGACGCATGATTCCACTGGGTATCACAAGTGTTCTTGACTCGAACCCATTTCCCTGTTGTTGGTATTTGCATTAGAGTGTTCATTCAGAGTCTCTCCTCAGTCATATCCCCTCCACCCCTGTAGTCAAGCAGTTGCTTTTCCTCAGTGTTTTTACTCCCACAGTTTATCCTCTGCTTGTGGATAGTGTTTTTTAGATCCCTACAGATTGTTCAGGGACATTGCATTGATACTAATGGAGAAGTCCATTCCGTTCTATTGTACCACAATGTATCAGTCTCTGTGTACAGTGTTTTTCTGGTTCCGCTCCTCTCGCTCTGCATCACTTCCTGGAGGTTGTTCCAGTCTCCATGGAATTCCTCCACTTTATTATTCCTTTTTGCACAATAGTATTCTATTACCAACATATACCACACTTTGTTCAGTCATTCCCCAATTGAAGGGCATCCCCTCATTTTCCAGTTTTTGACCACCACAAAGAGCGCAGCTATGAATATTCTTGTACAAGTCTTTTTCCTTATTATCTCTTTGGGTACAAACCCAGCAGTGCTATGGCTGGATCAAAGGGCAGACAGTCTTTTATCGCCCTTTGGGCATAGTATAGGGGGTTTCTTGGCAAAGGTACATCAGTGGCTTGTCATTTCCTTCTCCATTAGATTAAGGCAAATGGATATAAAACAACTTGCCCAGAGTCACACAGCTAATAAGTGTCATAGGCTGAATTTGAACTCAGTTCTTTCTGACTCCAGGCCCAGTGCTCTATCCACTGAGACATCATTATATAATGTGTTATGTTATAATTATATAATAATAATTATTATATATTTTGTAATAACATATTGTTATAATTATATTATATATCAGTCATTTGTATAATGTTACATATTATGTGTGTGTATATATGTATATATGTTAGCCACTTAATAAATGTTCAATGATTGATTAATTAATGTAAATTACGGCCTTTTGTTCATTTTGTTGTGGGAACTCCCTTCACTAACATAGCTCACAATCTGTAACTTAGAGGGTTTCAGACAGTAGCCTGAAATTCATGATATTAATTACCTTTGAAAATGAGAAGGGAATAGGAGGAGGAGGTCACAGAGCACCTTTTGGGTTACCTGAGGCATTCCATTTGGGAACCCTTGCTGCCTCCCACCTCTTGCCCTTTACTAGCTAATCACATTTCATCCATATTTCAAATGAAGATGACTTTGTGGCTTCTGTAAATGAATAGTGAGTGGTGGCATCACCAAATGAAAAGGAGGATTAGGAATGTTTCAAATCACATGCAAATGGAGGGACTTCAGACAGGTGTTGGTATGGGCTAATTAGCTCTAATTTCCTCTATGTTAGGTCCTTCAAAACAGGAGATGGATTCAGTGGGTAGTTTTCAATCTATCCAAATATTGAGTACTCATTGAGTGTTTCTGTTTTTCTTCCTCCCTACTACATTTTTCATTGTTCAGATCCATAGAGATGTAACTGTTTGTCAAGTTCTTCCTCCCATGAGAAGGAAGTTGTAGGTCTGGAGTTGAAGGCTTCCATGGCACAATTCCTCAACCATGTATGTCTCCCTGGGAAATCTCACTGGAGCCCAGCAGGAATATGTACTTGGACTAATCAGACAAATGCTAGAGATTTGCTCAAAGCCTTTGATTAATACAAATCCTTTTAGGGTATCAAAGTCATTTGGATGCTTGGAGAGGCCATCATTGCAGCTGTCATCAGCTAATTGAGGGACCAGAGCAGTGGTTGAAGTGAACAGACGGTTCTTATAATTTAGCTCGATTAATGTGACCACTTTAAGGTGTGGGGTTGGAGCTGGGTGAGAAAGGAGAGTGGATATGGCTGAATTGATTTCTCCTAATTTTGTGGCTTCCTCCCATGGACTCTTTGTTCCGGATGAGCTAACCTTTCTTATTCTTCCCTAAACCCAATATGTATCTGTTTCCTCTATGCCCTTACATAGACTGCCCCCATCAATCAGTCCATCAATGAATTATTCAATAATTATTTATTTAGTACCTACTTTGTGTTAGTTGCTTGGGATACAAAGATAATTTAATTATATTGCATATAGATCTTCTTGCATGTAGACTGATTCCTAGATTATCTCAGTTTATTAAGGAGATCATGTTGTTATTTAGTCACATCTGAATCTTTGGGAACAACTGAACAATAGTTCTCCAGGCCCTTCCACTCTCTACTATCTCCCTAAATTTTTTTAAGCTTATGTCCATTGCTTCCATAACACTAACTATCCATCGCCTCCTCTACCATTCCCTTTTCCTTTTGCCTTCAGTCTTTCCCAATATTAGGGTCTTTTCCAGTTGAGTCCTGGCCTCTCATTACATGGTCAAAGTATTTAAACTTCAGTTTCAGTGTTTGATCTTCCAGAGAATAGTCTGAATTAATTTCTTTAAGTATTGACTGATTTGAACTCTCTCCTGTGCAAAGGGCTCTCAAAAGTTTTCTCCAAGCACCCCAATTAGAAAGTGTCAGTTCTGTGACACTTAGCTTTCCCTGTAGTTCAGTATGAATGGCTAGCATTTTTATAATGCTTTAAGGTTTGGAAAGCATTTTACATATGTTATATCATTTGAGATTGAAAGTAGGTGCTATTATTATCCCATTTTACAGATAATGAAAATGAAGCAGACAGGTAAAGTGACATGCCTGGTGTTACACAACTAGGAAGTATGTGAGGTCAAATTTGAACTCAGGTCTTCCTAATTCCAGGGCTCAGAGCTCTCTCCCCTGCACCACCTACCTACCCCAGGGTAGAATAAAGTGATTTACTTAAGATTATATTGTAAATAAAAAGCAGAGCCAGATTTCAAAACCAGAACCCTCATATCCAAATCCAAAACTCATTCTACTCTACTTGCTACCTATGTGACTTGGGGCAAAGAACTTAATACTGTGAGCCTCAGTTTCATCATCTATAACATAAGAGCATTAGACCAGGTGGTCTCTGCAATCCATTTCACATATTTACCTATGATCTTATGACTCCACTTAGTTCTCCCAAGAATGGGATCAGCATCATTGCCCTTATAGAGAGGGGCTATTTTCATCATTCATGTCATTTGTAATTAGTGAGGCATGGGCATCAGCAGTCCTTTACTGATTTTTTACAAATGCTTGGAATTCTTCTATTTTATTAAATGACCATACTTTCCCCTATAAGAATATAGTCAGTTTTGCTGGGTAGTTGATTCTTGGTTGTAGACCTAGTACCCTTGATTTCCAGAATGTCATATTCCATGCCTTTTGGTCCTTCAGTGTAGATGCAGCCATATCCTGTGTTATCCTCACTGTAGTTCCATGTTATCTGAATGACTTCTTTTTAGCAGCTTGTAATATTTTTTCCTTGGTCTGGTACTTCTTGAATTTGGCTAGAACATTCCTGGGTGTTGTCAGTTGGTGATTAAGTACAGGAGGTGATCTGTGGATTCTTTCAGTCTCAACTTTTCCCTCTTGTTCTAGAATGTTGGGGCAGTTTTCTTGGATAATTTCCTGTAGTATGATTTCCAGGCTTTTTCTTTTGTCATAGTCTTCTGGTCGACCAGTGATTCTTAAGTTGTCTCTCCTGGAATGATTTTCTAAATCTTCTGTCTTGTGAATGAGATGCTTCATATTTTCCTCAATTTTTTCATTCTTTTGGTTTTGTTTTATAGTTTCCTGTTGCCTTGTGAGGTTGCTTGCTTCTAATTGTATTCTGGTTTTTAAAGACTGAATTTCATCCCTGGCTTTTTGGTCATCCTTCTCCTTCTGGTCTGATTTTCTTTGGAGGTCATCTTTCATCTTCTTTGTCTCATCTTTCATCTTCTTTGCCTCATTTTCAAGCTGATTAATTTTGGCTTTCAAGACACTATTTTCTCATTTTGGTTCAAGTGCCTGTTTCCAGGTGACTTATCTTGCTTTTTAAGTTCTTTTCCCAATTGTCTTCAGTCTCTCTTAATTGTGTTTTGAAATGTATTTTGAGTTCTTCCAAAGCCTGTGTCCAATTTGCTGGAATTTCTGTGGTTTTGCTTGGTGTGCCTTGATCTTCCTCTGTTACATTTGCTCTTTGTTCATTGCCTGGATAGAAGCTGTCAATTGTAGTTCCTTTTTTCTTTTTCTGTTGTCGGTTCATATTTCCCCCTTATTCCCACCCCCACCCCCATAGTTGCCTGCACTCTTACTCCTCTCATTGTGTGCTGGATCTGTGGATTTGGACTTTTCTGTCAGCCTTCACCCTTGGAGCTTAGCAAGCACTCAGAGCAGTCTGTGGGGGAGGGGTATTGGAGCTTGAGCTTCCCTGTCCTTTGAAGGCTTGATAAGATTAAGCCCAGAAGAGTTGAACTCACAGAGCTGAATGTGCCCTGAGGCCAAAACCTTGGGAAGGAGGTGGTGGCAATATGGAGTGTCTCTGCTGCTGCAACTAGGCTACATCCTCTGTGCTTCTCCTCAAGCTTCCTCCCAGTCACCCATATTCGGAGCCCCAAGCCTGGCACAGCTTTGCCCAGAGGGTACTCCCTCCAGACTAGTGCCCTTGCCTGCCCAGAGTTTCTAGCCACTTCTAGAGGCTCATTACTGTGGGTGGGGGAGGGATCCTGGGACCTTCCTTCTTCCTTCCCCTTAAACCTGAGCATTCTCAAATTCAGGCTTTTTTGGGGGGGGCATGCCTTTTGAGTCCAGCAGGAGGGTTCCTTAGCCCTTCCCTGTTGTTAGATTTGGTTTTCAGTCCCCTAGGAGCATTTGATTTTTGATTAGTGAGGAAGGGTTTTCAGAGTTCTGAACTTTCACTGCCTCTGTGCTGCCATCTTCTCCTTTACTGATTCTAAGAAATAAAAAAGAAGAAAAAGAAAAAGAGATACTTGGTTAGATTGTCCTGTTTGTTCAAAAGGATTGTTTTTACATTATAGGAAATAGAAGTGATGCTCACGTGCCAATCATTCTGGGAGTGACTTTCTACCTTACACAATTTTGGGATGAGAGCCACCTATCATTGTGCAACATAGAATGCCATGCTTCATGGTAGGCAGCAAAAAAATATTTAGAGCTGGAAGGGAACTTGTCAGAAGGAGAGGCAGTGTAGTACAGTGGGTAGAGATCAGGTCTCAAAGATAAGAGTTTATTTTGAGCTTATGGTTTTGTATCCCCAGTCAGCTAAGAAGATAAGTTGTAGCTTAAGTATTAATCTGCATTCATGAAAATATCATCAGTACTATGATTTTCCTATATGAATAAGATAATTGGTATGTTAGGAAACAAAGAAAACCCTAAAGATATTTTAGAAGTCATTTCATCCCATCCCTTCATTTTACAGATGAGAAAACTGAGGACCAAGAGAAGTAAGATGTTTTGTCCAAAAATCACTCAGGTAAGAGGAACAGCCAGGTCCTTAGACTCCAGACTAAGCTCACTTCCCAGTGTACCCCACAGCATCTTACATAAAAGTGATGGGAGTGAAACTCCTTATTTTTTTAATTTATTGTTTTTTTTCTATACTTAAGAAAATGATGGAGAAAATGCTAATAAGAAAATTAAATTTTAAAAATGTTTAAAAATTTTCAGCATATCCCTGGTTAAAAGGAGTAAATTTGTCTACTCCTCAGCCCCATTTTGCAAATATTGGAACTGGGGCACAAAGAGATTTAGTGACTTGACCAAGGTCAAATAAATAGTAAGTAGTAGATCCTGGATTTAAAAACTGAAACTCCTTATTTTGAAGGATGCTTGATTTTATGTCCTTTTCTTTTTTCATGAATCAGTTTCCACTAGAGAAAGGAGGGCATTCTTACCAAAGAACAGTTATAAAACAACCTTCTTCGTCACTAATGACAATATCAAAATGAACATCTATTGATCACCTACAAAGTCCTCTGTCCAAATGGGAGATCTAAAGGGTATGAGGCACCATTCCACCCGACGAGCCTAAATTACTTCACCTCTCTGGAACTCAGTTTCTTCACCTATAAAATGGGAGGGCTGGAATAGGTGACTTTTTTAGGTCACTTCTAGTTCATATGTGTCAATTATGTGGTGTCCCTTTATTCTCCTTGGTGCTGGGGATGGACAGAAATATAGATGGCAGGGCCAGTCTATATGCCAGATGAATACATCTACAGCATTATTCATCCTTTACTCCCCCTTCAGGGTTCCTCCTTCTTCCTTCAGGCAGCATTCCTTCACTGCAATCTAGCTCTTGTTTCTCCTAGTGCTGAGACATGTAGATGAGTCTAGAGGCCTGGTTCAATTCTCCTTCTCACTGTCTGAGGGCTGGATTTCTGGAGGAAGGCTGGGCCAGATGGTAATTTGGGTTATCACATTTATCCATCTTATTACTGCACTATTGTTTCAGTCTCTGGAGTTGGAGAAGAACCAAGTGACATGGGGGTTACTTCTCCAGGAAGAATGAGGGATAATAATAAAAAGAGAGACAGCATGACATAGGAGATACAAGGCAGAAACAAACCAGGTTCAGTTTCTACCTCTGACCATTATTAGTTATGTAACCCTGGTCAAATCATTTACCCCCTCTCTGCCTCATTTTCCCTCAGTTTCCTTACCTACAAAATGAAGGTGTTGGACTGGAGGTCTCAAGGGTTCTAAGGCTCTTCACACCATTAAATAGATGATCTTCTGGTACATGGAGTAATAAGTAGAGAGACCCAGTCCCTTAGTCAGAAAGCATGGGTCAAATCTTCCCTCGTAATAGCTGTTGTTTGTGTCTCTGGGCAAGTTATTTCATCTGTCAATGTCCCAGGAAACTCCAGGATTATAAATTGTACCTCAGGTGCTCATCTGAGCTGGCAGAGGGAGTTTCCTCACTTGGAGTTTTGTTGTTGTTGCTATTCAGTCATGTCTGACTCTTCATGACTCCATTTGGGGCTTTATTGGAAGAGATACTGCCATTTCCTTCTCCAGTTTATTTAAAAAATGAGAAAACAGGGTTATGTGACTTGCCCAGGGTCACACAGATAGTGAACAATTGAGGCTGGATTTAGATGAGTCTTCATGATTCCAAGTAGAGTGCTCTATCTACTGTGCCACCTAGTTCTCTTGGAGTTCCCTACCTCAATTAAGTTATAGATCTAGCCCCAAAAGTACTAATAGCAGAGGCTAGCCGGTAAGTACATTTTTGTCCTTAATAGACATGGCATATATCATCTCATATAATCCTTATACCCCTGTGAGGTGGGTTCTATTATTATCCCTGTTAAAGTGGGGGAAACTCAGGCTCGTTGAAGTTATTAAGTATTCTATCCAGGGTTACGCAGATCTTAAATTTATCTAAGGCAGAATTCAAATTGCTGTCTTCCTGATTCCAAACCCAGTGTTCTACCCATTGTACCACACAGCCTCTTAATGGGTGAGCAGGAGTTTTAAGGTGAGATATAATACCAGCATACACACATTGTATCCTCCAAGGAATATGACAGAGAACTGAATCCTAATATTCATTTGAAAAGGGAACATGTTGTTAATATAATTTTATTCGATTAGAAACAGGATGGACCAATATTGCAGCTCATCTTCTTTGCTACTCCCAGGGTGACAATATATATTTTTGAGACTTTTGTTCAGCCTATTTTTAATTGACTTAGAAGATGATGGGATCACTTTGTGCCTCTAGAGATTTAATCTCAGTTTCCATAGATCCCACTACCTTGAAATTATTTTTGGACATTAAGGAAAATGTTCTCCTGCTTGTGACTTTTGACAAGATTCTAGGATCAAGAGCTAATGGGGACTTAAGGAAGTACCCCATTATATGACAGATAAGGAAACTGAGGCCCAGAGATGTAATGGACTTTATCTGCGGTTGCCCAACCACTAAGTTGCAGAATCAGGATGCAAATCCATACCTTCTGACTCCCATGCCAATGAACTTAAATTTTTTTTGAGCCCTTACTTTCTGTCTTAGTAACAACTCTAATTTAGGGGGCAGGAGCTCAGCAAATTCTCTCACACACATATAATGATATTGACATAATGTAATATATAATAATGTATGTAATATATGCATAATTTATAATGTATATAATATATAAAATAATAATACATTGTATATGTTTTATGTGTTCTCCCTGCCTCTTTGAGAACTTAAGCTCCTTGAAGGCGGGCGCTATTTTTAACTCTCTGTATATCCCCAGCTCTTAGCCAAGTGCCTGGCATATATTAATGTTTAATAAATCTTGGTTGGCTGGCTGACTGACATCATATATTTCAAATAACTTATGAAAATCTTTTTGTTTAAAAAAAAGACTTCTATTCTAATAAGCCTTATTCTATAAAACTTTCCATTTAGCCATATATCATCTTAATTCCTATAAAACCTTTTCTCTTCATTCATCTCAATTGGTGAAATGAGAACAGGGGTCATGGTTAAAGGTCCTGGGTTTGAAACCTGGCCCTATGTAACTTAGCAAAATCTTACCTCTCTGAGCCTCAGTCTCCTCATCTTTAAGATGAAGGATTGGACTAGATGCCCTCCAAGATTCCACTTTACTCTAGATCTAAACCAATGACCCTGGTTCAGATCCCTGGCTCTTCTGCTCTTTTATGACCTGTGTGATGTTGGGCAAGTTATTGAACTTCTATTTTTTGCATCAGCAAAATGAAAATGATTAGTCTAAAGGTAGTGGAGTGCAATAGAAAGAGTTCTGCACTTGAAATCAGATGATCTAAGTTTGAATCTAGGTCCTTTCTACTTATTAAGTATACCCTTGTCAGTCAACCTCCTTGAGTCTCAGTTTCCTCAAATGGAAAATAAAAGGTTTGGATTTAATGGCACCTAATATCTCTTTTATTTCTCAGACTGTGGGGTCCTTTGATTTATGGATATTTTGTGTATTCTTGAAATTCTTCAAGTCTCTTTGTATCATTCCTCAATTGTTTCACCTCCCTAGAGTTTCATCTGTAATTTTCATTAAGCTGCTCTTTGTCTCATCTTGCAGATCATTAATGAAGCTGTTAACTAATACTAAGGCTTCATTGATTCCTGGGGCCTCTACTAGACACTTCTGCAATATGATATATCACTTTTTGCAGTATTTTCTATCTGTGACACTTAGCTTTCAACCAGTATAGGATGCCAGTGTTCAAATCCAATTCAATCTGAATTCATTTTGCAAGTAAGTCTTCATTAGATACTGTATTAAGTACTTTACCAAAATTAGGTTATGTTATATCTTCATTTCCTAACTTTCTTTTATTAATCATGCAATTCTTTCTCCTTTTAAAAGAAAAAAAAAGCAATTAGATTTTCTCAGCTTGATTCAATCTTAAAATCCAAGCTGCTTTTTGATGCTGGCTCCATTATAAGCTGAGTGCTTAGAGATGATAATTGTCAGGTTCGTTTTTCCTCCTTTAGTAATAGTCACAGCTGCATCAGTTTCCCTCAGGCAACAAAATTTTCATAGTTCCCCATTCACCTCTCCTCTCCTCTTCTCTCCTCTCCTTTTTATTTTGCTTCTTAAGTCTAGATCTCCTTATTTTTCTCAGGCTGGAAATGCATGGACCCAATCCTACTACTGATCAGCTCACAAGCTGATCTTTTATCTGCTCACTTTCTGACCTGGACTGATTCACCCCTCCTTACGAGAACTGACAGTCCTGTACTCCAGGGGTTCATGACATTGATGTTGGACTTCAGTCCAGATTCTGATTTGACTTAGTTTACTGAATTCCTGAGCTCAAACAAGCATACATCTAGCTTTTCTGTTATTCATGAATGGATATAAATTGAATTCAAATCAATTCAGGAAGCTTTTAGCACACCTCCTGTATATCAGCCATTGTCCTAGGTTCTAGGAATACAAAGACAAAAACAATCTATTTGTCCTCAAGGAGATTATATTCTACCACGAGAAATAACATGTACAAGTGAGACAGAATGGCACGGTGGAAAGAGAACTGATTCTAGATTTGGAGGACCTGAGTCTGCCCTTTGAACCTGATAGCTGTTCCACCACATGCTAGTTCATTATTCTGATTATCTTAATCTTTAGATTATCTTGTTGAGCATCCTTCAGATTACACAAAAGGACATTGAGGTTCCAAAGGGTCATAGGCTTATAGCTGGAAAAGGACCTTGTAGAGTGTCTAGCACAGCCCCCTACTTTTATAACTTATTGCATTTTCAGAGATCTTCAAGTGGCTTCTTTCTCTGAAACATGAAATCATGGAAGCTCTCCAAAAATGCAATGAGTAATTAAGACTAAATGTGCTTTCCTAAAAACTACTGGTCTTAGTCCTTCCCTCAGAGCTACATAGAATAAAGCTGTTCTTTCTTCCATGTCATGGCCTTCAAAATATTTTAAGAGAACTCTTATGTTTCTCTTTTAAATTTGATACTTCTCCCATTTCTTTCAACCATTTCTCACATCCTAGGGTTTCAAATCCCTTGACCATCCTCTCTCTCTTTTGTACACACTCCAATTTGTCAATGTTCCTCTTAAACTGTGATACTAGAAACTGAACACATTATTCCAGGTGTGGTCTAATGAGTATACGGAGAACATCACTTCCTTTGCTCAGTTATCTATATTCCTTGAGTCATTTCTTCAAGATCCCATCATTTTCTTGGGCAATCTATTTTGCATGGTTGTTTCACGTTGAGTGTTCTGTCACCTAATGACATCAAGGCTTCTTCTAAAAAGCTAGTAAGGCCTCCTCTTTCATTGAACTTGTCATGACAGTTCCTGGACCAAAGTATAGGATTTTGTATTTATTCTGTACTTGATTCAATAGATATTAAATATCTACTATGTTTCAGGAACCTAAAGGATATTAATGAAATAATCTCTGACATTAAGGAGGGATATTATAGGTGGGACCTAACATATGTATACATTTAAATAAGTAATTTCAAGGAGAGACCATTAATAAATTAATTACTGGATTAATAAATAAGTGCATTTAAAAGCATTTCTCAAGTGCACTCTGTTAAACTTTTTTTGTTACAGTTGTTCAGTTACTTCCAACTCTTTATGACTCCATTTGATTGTTAGTGGTTTTTGATTGTTTGTTTGTGCCAAAGATCCTGGAGGAGTTTGCCATTTCCTTCTCCAGTTCACTTTATAAATGAGGAAAGTGAGGCAAATAGAGTGAAGTGACTTGCCCAGGGTCACACAGGGGTCGAGGCCAGATTTGTTTGAACTCGCAATGATGAGTCTTTCTGACTCCAGGCCTGATTCCAGGCACTCTGTCCACTGCACCACCTAACCACTCACTCTGTTAAGCACTAGGGAGCAAATACAAAAGTTCCTACCCTCAAGTACCAAGGGAAGATAGGATAAATCAGAGGAGCAGTAGCTGGGGAGGAGAATTTTGGTTTGGGGAGCACAGTGTCTGGTGTACAGTTAGTGCCTAATAAATGTATGATAATAAGCTATAGGGAGAGTGAGTAGAGCCAAACTTGCAGCTTTTTAAAAAGCATTAACAGTTATGGGGTTGGGAAGGGAAGGCCTATTTGAGAAAGACTTTGAAATGAAGGTAATATACTTTATCTGTGCCTGGAAAACAGATAAGCCTTGTGAAAGATGGAGAGAAGGAAGAGATACATTTCAGATATGGTGAATTGCTTGGACAAAATCACACAAGCAGAAGATGGAATGCCAAGTTTAGGAAATAGCTAATTGTTCACTTAGTAGACTATGTGTAGAGGAGTAATATGAAATGAGATTGGTAGGTTGGACTCAGATCATGGAGGGCCTTAAAAGAAAATCAGAGGAATTTATATTTATTCCAGAAGCAAAAGGGAGAAACTAAAGACTTTTCAGTATGATTTTGATATGGTCATATTGGTATTTGGGAAGATCCTTTGGGCAACGGTATACAGGACATAGTAGTAGTCTCTCGGTAACGGAGGATGACGATTGTCTTTGTGCGTTTTCATCTATGGTGTATAGATGAGTGTGCACAAAGACACGTGTGAGTGAAGGAGATTGAAGTGGAAAAGTCGATGCACAGGGACAGTCCCACTCTCTCGGCATTGGAAGCCTGGGTCCAGTGGCACGAAAAGTCGTTACACCTGGAGACTTCCTCAGCTTCATTGGATGGCCGTGTTGTCTTTTGTGCTCCAACATGCCCTAAGCACTCCACAGTGCCTTGCTGTGTCGCCCTCTCAGCTGTTGAACCTTCTTATTGGTTTCTTCCGTACATACACAGGATATAAAGCTTCTGAAATCCAGGGACTCAAATGTCTGACAGCTTAAAGGAGAGGCAAGCCCTTGAAAGGGAATTACTTGGATGGGTGGAGATAGAGGGGGAAAGTTCTTGTTCTCTTAACCAGAAGATGAACTTTCATAATCTTTAAAGGGTCAGAGGATTTGGACATCTCTTCAGTGTCCCAGCAGCATTCTAAGAAGAACAGTGTTTGGTTAGTAGTGTTTGCATTAGGAGCTGGTGACAATCTAGACACATTGAGGAAAAGCAGCTTTAGGAATCTTCAAGGACCACATCTGAGAGAAACTTGATGAGTTTCTTCATAAAGGAGGAAAAGGTTTTCAGCCACCAGAAGCTAGGAGTTACTTCTTTGTCTCATATGATCTCTGTGGAATTCCAAGAGAATCCAGACCTACTGGTGGGGAGAGTCCAAATCTCTTTCTAAAAGCTAATTAAATCTGGATGACTAATTTATATCAAATAATAATCAACGAGCAAAAGAAAAGTCCAATGAGGGCTAGTGAGCTGGATATTCTTTCAGCCTGTCAAGGTTAATCCCAGAGCTCTCAATGGAATATAGTAGCTGCCCTCCAGAACAAATGATCAGAAGAGGAGCTCCAGAACCTTAGAATATTGGCACATACAGAATGATGAAGGGGGCCCTAAATGTCCTCTCCTCTTAAAAACTCCCTCATTTTATAGCTGGAGAAAGTAGCTAAAGTGATCATCCCAATGTCACACAGAAAATCACAGAGGCAAGATTCACACTCAGATCTTCTGGGTCAAATTCCAGAAATCTTTCCATTGCACCATGCTGCCTTCAAAATGTGTACTCATTAACTAATGTAATAAATCATCTGAGCTAGATATAAAGTATTTTTATCTTTTTTCCTCATCCTTTTAAAAAAAACAGATAGAGGAACCAAAGCTCAGAGAGGTTAATTCACCTGCCCTCAGTCACAGAGCTATTTTTTTGTTTCTTTTTTTGTAGGTGATATTTGAACCCAGATCTCCTTTTGACAAGGTCAAAACTCTTCTACTATACCATGCTGACTCTCATTTAATTCTGCCATCTACCATTACAGCAGTTGTCAGTTGGTTCTAAGCACTCCTTTAGTTTCCCATTACCCTGGGAGGTTTGTCTCTTTTCAAGTAAGTTCATGTTCATGAGGGAGTCCTACTAAGAGAGACCCTGTATGGAACAGATGGGGATTCTGATCCCTTCCATCTATGAACTTTCATCTTGGGTATTACAGTTGCTGACACAACAAGCCAAACTTTCCTCTGATGATTTAGCTTTGATAAATGTAAGAGCCTCCTAGGAAGAGATCATGATACTAGGTGAGCCAGGCAAAGCATTTTCAGAACTCTGGCTGACAATCTACTCCCTTCCATCTATAATATTGGATTGGTCAAGGTGACTTCTAAACATCCACTACTAAACTAATGATCCTATAATAGGAGGATTTAAAAATGGAAGGTACTTGAAAAACTATGGAGATCAATTGGTCCCTTCACTGTACAGAGATGGAAACTGAGGTCAAGAGAAGTCTACAAAGTCACCTAAGTGATAAACAGAGCTAAGATTCGAACCTAAGTCTTTTCATTTAAAATTGAATACTTTTTGCCTTCTCCCGTTATACCTTTCCATTCTCTACTATATCTGAGTTGGGGTCATTGAGGTTGGATATCTTCTGTGTTCTGGTGATTGCATGGGGAATCTGGGTAGATTCTCATTTTTCCCATTTGAAATGCTGAGCCCAGGTGAAGATGGGAGAGAAGAGGAAAGTCACAGGTAGGAAAGATATGTAGTTATTTATATATTTTCACTCTATACATCAGAGGTATCAAACTTTCAGCCAATGATGATCCATGTCCTAGCAAAACTCCTTAATACAGCCAGAACTAGATTAAAATGTTATTTGGGAAGCACCAAAATGAATAAAACTACAACACCTCTAATGTTAATTTGAAATTTTCTAAACCACCATGATATACTACCATTATATTTCATAACCATGATTTCATTAGGTAATAGGGAACTCTTTAGAGAGACACATACCTTCCCTTCAACTTAGAGACAAGACTGAGGGAGGCATGATATCCATATTTATTCAAATAGTATTTGAAGGGCCATCTTAGTGTGGAGGAATTAGAATTGTTCCATTTGAGGGCAGAGGACAAGGGTAATGGATGAAGAAGGGAGAGGCAAGAAGAGTTACAAAGAGGCAAATTTAGGCTTAATATTAAGAAAAGTTAAAAAATATATTAGGAAAAGTTTCCTAACAATTAGATAGTCCAAAAGTAGAACGAACTGTCTTGGCAGGTGGTGGGATTCCCCAAGTGGAGGTCTTCAGCTGAGGTTGGACAACGTTTAGTCAGGAAGGATATTGTGTAGACTCCTTTAGTGTATGGATGGAACTTGATGACCACTGAAGTCTTTTCTAGTGATCTAATTTCATTTCTTCCTTGTTTGCACACATTTGTTCATGTTTCCCCTGATTCAATTGTGAGCTCCTTGAAGATGTGACTATTTTTGTCTTTCTTTGTATCCTCAGCACTTAGAAAGGGGCCTGAACATAGTAGTCACTTTAGAAAATACTAGTCTATTTGAGTTGTGTCGCCCAAGTCACATAGACTTTAAGGGATTTGCCCAAAGTCACATAGCCAGCACATATCATCTCTGCCTCAGTCTTTCTCTTCCTTTATGACTTAAAGTGTTCCATCAAATATGAAACCTTTTCTGATCCTACAAACAACTAGGGTTCTCTCTCCACAAGTCCCTTATGTTTAACTACTTTTATTTTTTCTCCATATACATATATATATACACATATAGAGATATATGCACTTTATCTCCCCCGTTAGGATGTTTCTCATGAATTTGGATTGTTTTATTCTTTGTATTACATCTCTAGCACTATGCTGAATACACAATTGTTAATTGAATATCAGAAATGGATCGTGAACCCAGGTCTTCTGGAATCTAAGGCCATCTTTCTTTCCTATAAAATAGGAGTTCTTAACCTGGAGTCCACAGACTCCCATCCCACAAAATCCATAGATATGTGTAAAGGGTTTATGAACTTAAAAAAATTTAATAGCTGTATTTCAATATAATTGATTACATAGATTACTCTATGATTAAAGACATTGTTCTGAGAAGCAGTCTGTAAGACTTTGCCAGATTGCCAAAGGGGCTCATGACAAAAAAAGCATATTTTTTTTACTCTGCATTAAGTTTCTCATGCTGTGATGTAAGGGGGTACCAGAGTGGAGCATAGCAGGCACTTAATTCATTGAGTGATTAACTAGTGGATAGTAAAGATTCAACTTACTGTTTGTTAAACATTGGTTATATAGTTCCAGATTTACAGTCTCAACTTCTACTGAACTGCTGGGAGGTCAGGTCCCTCTAATGTAGCTTTCACTTCTTCCTTCAGGGCTTTAGGCAGCCCTGAGGAGTTGGAGGTGTCTTCCTCTTCTCTATTTGTGTCATTCATGAGCTCCCATCTGGTGTCCTCCCCCAATATTGCCCTAAGTTGTCTTTCTGGGATCAGTGATCACCAGTTCAGATCAATTAGTTTTTCTAAAGGGACAT
Organism: Monodelphis domestica; assembly: GCF_027887165.1. Classification (NCBI taxonomy): domain Eukaryota; kingdom Metazoa; phylum Chordata; class Mammalia; order Didelphimorphia; family Didelphidae; genus Monodelphis; species Monodelphis domestica. The sequence goes on from NC_077231.1 coordinate 81,342,738, forward strand.
TTACTAGGAAAATAGAGCAAGGACAGAAGTACAACTACCTCAGGTCAGGAGTACTCTCTTCTACTACCACTTTGTTCCTGGAGGGGAGTAGAACCACACTTCAAATGGATTCTTCCCACCGAATTGATCCTGAATACAGTGACAGTGTAGCTTATATATAATATGGTGTCCCAGCTGCTTAGTTGACCTGCTGCTTGGATGGGTCACACAGGCAGCAACCCCGGTCTATATTAGCTCCTGGATTCCACTGGTAGGGCTAAAGCAGACTATGCTACCAGCTCCCATCACTGGTCCTTTGTTGACTCTTTTGATCTTTAACCCTTACAAAGTCATTCTGTCCCTGATACTATAGTCAGGGAAGACTAAACATACCAGAGACAGAAGAAATGAAAGAACTATTCATGGCCACATGGCAGCCCAGGATGAGGAGATAAGTCAGCCTGCTACTATTTCCTTCTTTTCTACATTTTTCCACACTAGGAGGCACATAGCAGCGTTAGCCTCATTTGCCATCAGGAAGGGGGAAGAGAATTCTTTCTTTTGTTCATGTGTGTTATATGTATATTCAGTTCCATCTCAGCAGCCAATTAGGAGACTCTTTGTCACCTTGAAGTAATTGGACAGGAAACAGTTGCAAAGTCTGAAGAAGAAACAGTGCTCCCTCATCATTACATATCTTCACATTTTTTGGAAGGATCCATCAGGGGTAGCAGGCGGCAGAGAACATTGCAGATGCTCCAAAGACTGGTCTAGTCACCCCCCCTTACAAATGAATTAGGAGACTAGACTCAGACCAGAAGCTGGATATAATTTGTAAGCCATGTAATTTTTAATAAGTCACTTATCCCCTCAGACCTTGCTTTCTTCCTATGCATTCATCTGGGTGATTCAGTGGATTGATCACTGTGTCTGGAGTCATCAAGACAAGTTCAAATGTGGGCTCAGACAGCTAGCTGGGTGACATTAGGCAAGTCATGCAACCCCTGTTTGCCTCAATTTCCTCACCAGTAAAATGGGAATAATAATAGCATCTACCTCCCAGAGTTGTAGTGAAGCTCAAAGGAGTTAATATTTGCAAAGTGCTTATTTAGCACATAAACGGGGCTTAATAAGCATTTCTCTCCTTTCCCCTTTCCTCACTTCCTGTGAGTCTCTCTACGAGACTTTTTGACATTATGAAGTTGATCACACAAGCATTTTTCTTTTGAGAATTCAGGACCCCATTGAGAAAAGACCTTTGGTCATTCTTAAGAACACATGATGCTCTCTTTAGGATAGTGTACTGCAGAGCAGCAATATCCTGCTGCCCTAAATCATGGTAATTAGTTTAGGTTTAACAACAAAAAGGAGATTCCTGGGGACGTTACATTCAGACATGGGAGTCCTGGAACTGAAAGAATAGCTTAATTCCCACAGATTTAATTTCTGGTGGAATTTTCTCTCCTGGATTATAGAAAGAATAGGTGAACCTGGGGACTCATTTTTTAAAATTTCTAATTGGTTCCCTTTATTTTTTCCTGATGACAAAATTTTGGTTTAGACCAAGATCCTATAGTCTACCTTAATGTTTTTTTTTATCCGAATCTTTTGTCTACACCTTCTCACCAAATATATCCCTACTCTTTCTTTCCCCTGAGAACCCTTCCTAGTAACAAAGAAAGCAAAAAGAGGGGCAGAGGAATCCAGAAAATGGTCAATACAATCTTCTCGGCCATCATCACCCAAGTATGGTGGTATATGCAGTGTTCTCCATCATTGTCCCTCCTCTCTGGCAGGAAATGGGACTTAGAGGAACATTGTTGCATCTCTTCTTCAGGGCCAGACTTGAATCATTATTATGTATCATTTGGTTTGGATTTCATTGTTCTTTCCAAATAGAACATTGCAGCCATTGTGCCTAGTATTTTCCTGGTGCTGCAAACTTCACTTTGCTTCACTTCATATGAGCCTTCCAATGCTCCTTTGTGTCCTTGCTCCTTCTGGAACAATAATATTCCATTTCATATGTGTAGCATAATTTGTTTAGTTGTACTTAGGGATTCTTTAAAAGAAAAGTTTGGAAAATTAAAATGGTTTAAAAGTGACTGCCTGGTGATACAAGCCTATCTTGTAATGGTGGAAAAATTGACTGGAGATAAAACTTGGGCTTCCTGATGGTGCCTGTCTTTGTGGTTCCTGAGATGCTGTCATCATTAAGAAGTTTTTTGTTTTTGCTAATGGAGTTTGATGGTCTCAGTTTATCAGCAACCTTTGAATTGAATTAACAACATGAAACTAATTAATCCTGGTCTACCCTACCAATCCATTAGAAACTACATGCAAAATTCAATTAAGTTCCCCTGTCTTTTATGAAGGATGTGGACTTGGGAAGAGTCCATTTACAGCTAGGAATTAGGCATTAAAAATAAGCTTGTGTTTTTTTCTTTAATGAACAACTTTTGGAAATTTGGTTCCAATTTAACAAATACTCATTAAATACCTACTGTGAGTCGAGCTCTAGGGACAGGGGCATTCAAAGCTCAGATAAAACACAATCCTTGTCTTCATGAACTTCACGTTAGTAGGGAGACAAGAAAACTAGCACACCCCTTTTGCCCCTTTCTTTTTCAGTCTAGACTTGTGATTTATTTTAGGTAGAGAGCTCTCAGTGTGGAGACTCCCTCTACTGATGCACGTGTACAACCTTATGTTGAGTCTTAAAAAATTTGCCTGGTGTGGGGCACCAAGAGGAGAAGTGATGTGTTCATGGGCAGAGAGCTACTATGGATCAAAGATAGGGCCTGAATCAATCTGAGATCCTAGAAAGAATCCTGGCTCTGATGTCAGAGAACCTGGTTTCAAATGCTTCCTCTGATGTGTCATTTATTTGTCCTTGAATAAGACACTGGAGTCAGAGGATCTGGGTTCCAAATCAGCTACTAATTCTTACTGCCTCATTCTTGGTTAAATCACTTTACTCTTTGGTGTCAGGTCTCCTCAGTTGTAAGATGAAGGGGTATATATGGTCCCTTCCAGATGGAGATCAATGATCCTAAGATAAATTAAGTCACTTCATTCCTCATCTGTGAAATGAAGAAGTTCGATAAGATGGTCTCTGAGCTTGTGATCTTCTAAACTTGACACCTAGATTGATTTCTAATAAATGCTTATTGATTGATTGATGAACTCAAGCCTTTCTGACTCCAAGAACAGCTCTCTATACATTATGGCCCAATGCCTCTCTGTATTAATATAGAAAGACATACACAAATGACCCTAATATGCAATAATACTGGGTTTGTTTATGAGAGAGATGGTAATGAAGGGGAGATCTATAGTTGTAACCAAGATGAGGAAATCAGTACTTGAACCCAGAATGCTAAATTTAGAGGACAATGAGAACACTAGCAATCTTTCAGCTGAGCTCCTCTCCCAACCCAGTTCATGGTATGTTTTGTGCTGCTTGTTTCAAATACAGTTTGTTACTTGATTCAGTCACAGAATTTCCTAATTCTGACTCTGGCAAGAGCCAAGGAAGTACTCCTAAAATTCAAGCTTGAAAAAGATGGAATCTTTCAAAATGATTTTTAAAAATAAACAAGAATAGATTTTCTCTGTCTCTGCCATTAAAAATGAAAAAAAAAATTTAATGGAGAATCTTTGAAAAAAAAAAACCAACAAGACAAGAACAATCACAGCCCTCTTCTCTCTTTCTACTGCTTAAATAACTGACAAGAGAGAATGGATCCTATCCTCCTCCCCAGTTTGGCTCCCATCTCAATCCTTGATGGCACCTCCCCAAATAGATAACTATAGCCCCCTTCCTTGATCCCCAAATTGGTAAGTCCAGCCCTTTTCCTTGATTCACTCCTCCTCCTCAAACTGGTAACTATAATCCTTGCAGGTCAGGCTGCTTTTTGCTGTGCTTTCTCCAAACTGTCAAACTTGCTTCTGGCATGCTCTGTACTGTCAGTCTTATTGATTAAGTCCCATGGTGGATTCTGGGACCTTTTTGCCTTATATTGTCACAGATCTACTTAAAATGGATTTTCTTTTCTTGCAACCCTGCATTTCTCAGTTGGTCGAGCAGATGTGAAGCAGGTGGCGCAGAGATTTCAAATAGAAGCCATTTCTAGGTACTGGAGAGATGGAGGTGGGGAGAGGGGGATAAATGATGGCATAATGACTTATCTCCTTTTGTTTTCCTTTCTGTTTACATTTTTATTGAAATTTTTAGGGATGCTCATATTACTTTTCAGTATATTCAGATAATTAAAATAAGGAGAACTTGTTGACATTGATAAGAATAACAATGAACTGACAAATGGACTTTAAATACCAGAGCCAAAATGCAAGGTGAAAATGCCAAATATCATTTAATACTCCAATTAATTTATCATGTGTCAGGCATTGTGCTAGTGCTGGGGACACAAAACAAAATAAAACAAAACATAATAAAAAAAATAAAAAAAAAAGAATCTGTGTCTTTAACTCTACTCCCAAGGAATTTATAAGCTAAGGAAACAAAGAAGAAATGTATATGATTGTGAGGTAGGGGAAAGTTTGATAACCACAAAGAAGGTCATAAAATCGGAGATGTAAGAACTGGACGATTCAACCATTCCAGCTCCCTGATTATATAGATGAAGAAGCCGAGTTCTAGGGAGGTGAAATGATTTGTAATACAGCTAGTAAGTACTATCATATGTGGGATTTGGACCCAGGTCCCGTGCCTCCAGAGTCGTTTTCTTTCTAAGCAACGTGGTACAGTAGATGGAGATCTGAGTTTAAAGTCTATCTCCAACACTTAACTAGCTGCATGACCCTGGTGCTCATCTTCCTGACTCCAGAATCAGCAAGTTCGTTTTTACTCTATACACACTCAGATAAAATGTATCTCAGCTAGGGGAAAGCTGGGGCTTGAAAGAATTCATTTTCGTGGATAAGGGGGGAGGATCTCAGTTGGAGTCTTAAAGGGAGACCATATCAGAAAAAGATGGAGAAGATGGGATGGTTAATTCTAGGCACAGGAGATGTTGGAAACAAAATAACAAAGATGGGAAGAAAGAATAGGAAATAGGGGATGGAAAGTAGTCCAAATTGATTAAAATAGATCACATGAAGAGTATGAGGAAATATCACAAATGTATGTGGGATCCAGATTGTGGATGGTCTTGAATGCCTGGATCAGAAATCCATATTTTTATTCCTTAGTCAATGGAGAGCCACTCAATTTTTGAGTGGAGGCGTGCCATGAGCAAAACAGTGTATTCAGAAGAATATTCAAATAACAAAGTCTAGGATGGATAGAAGAGGGATTAGATTAGAACAGGAGGACCTATTAATCCTCTAGGTAGTGGTAGGGGTGTGAGTAGGAAATAGATGCAAAAGATTGTTCAGTTAGAATGTATAATTAGCAAATGAGGAGATAAGGAAAGGAAGGAGGAAGACTCAAAGATAGCTCTGAGCTTATGAGCTAGCACACTTAGGGAAATCCTAATACCAACATAAAAAATTGGGAATGTTGTGGTGAAATAGCAGTTTTTTTAAAAAAGATTAAATGTTCAGTGAGTATCCTACAAGCCAAAAGATAATGACATCAAGGATTAGGAGAAGCTGGTATAGTTGGCAGCTGTGAACTTGGAAGGAAATGTTATGTGATTATGGCTAAGCAAGGGTCTGGATGTGACAATTCGGAGTAAGAATTTATCAGCAAGAGCAGACATCTTCCTGTTTGGATATGGCCATTCTCCTGAATTTCCAATTCTGCCACTGATATATACATGCTAAATAATGTCCTTTCATGGTCTGATTTCTCATTTCTCTTCTGTTGTTGGTGTTTCCCAAAATGTGCCTCTCTGGAGATATTTCTGCCTCATATTAGCAACTCATTGGGTCAAGACCAAATGAGTTGTATGGGGTAGGGGAAAGTGACATTTTTTTCCTCCAGCAATATTTTATTGTATGTTTTTACAATTACAATCTTAACATTTGTTTTCTGACATTTTGTGATCCAAATTCTCTCCCTCACTGAGATGGTAAGCAATTTGATACAGATTATACACATGTTATCATGAAATAGATATTTCATCATATTGTAAAAGAAGGCATATCCCACATAAAAGAAAAACTCATGAAGAAAAAAATGAAAATGATATGCTTGAATCTGCATTCAGACTCCACCAGTCCTTTTTCTGGAGATGAACAGCATTTTGCTCATAAAGTTTTGAAATTGTCTTGGTTTGTTGTGTTTAAGAATAACTAAGGCATTGACATTGATATTATACAATATCCCTGTTACTCTGTATCATGTTCTCCTGGTTCTGTTCATTTTACTTTGCATCAGTTCATGTAAATCTTAGAAAGTGCTTAGAAAGTTAAATAGGTCATAAAGTTCTCAGGTTTTCAGTTTCCTGAATACTAAAATGAAGATGTTGGGCTAAAAGACTTCTAAAGCCTCCTCTTAGTTCCAGATTGATGATTCTATAATCCTGTGATCAGATTTATATAATAATGGTAAAATTTATATATGATATGAAGATATCAGTATGGGCTAGAGTTGGGAATTAATGCTTAGAAGAGGTTTGACTATCAGACACTTCCTGGCTATATGACCCTGGGCAAGTCATTTAACTATTTATCTAGCCCTTGTTTTTCTGTCTAAAGAATTGTTACTAAGACAAAAAAAAAAGTGTTAAAAAATTGAATAGACTGAATGGTGGGTAAGGATTGAATAATAAGAACAATAGCTAGCATTTATATGGCTCTTGAGGTTTGGAAAGCACTTGACAGATATCTCATATGATCAATACTGGGAAGTAGGTACTAGTATCATTCTCATTTATAGATGAGGAAACTGACTGAGGCTGAGAGAGGTTAAATGTCTTGTCCAGATGCTAAAGTGCCTGAGGCTAGACTTGAACTCAGAACTTTTGAAATACATTCTCATACAATTAAAAAAATTTTAATAGGCATTTTTACTGTCACCATTGCTATTACTTTTGCTTTTACTATTATTATTACATCTCAATGCTTCAAGTATCTATAATCTTATTTGAATGAATAATCCCTCATTTGGAACACGTTCCAGTGAGTAGATAGTAAATACTATTGTAGAAAAGTTTATCACCTCCTTGTGATCAACCTAGACATGAGTATCTCAGCACTTGAGTAGGCTACCATACACCAATGGACCCATTCATAATTGCAACCTTCCCAGATTAGTAAGACCTGTTAGAATTTGAGTTGTCCTGGCATTGTGGGGGTTTTTTTGTGGAGAATCTGGGGTCTCCTCTCTGCCTCAGAACCTATTTTTTCAACCATGTGGGGAAACTTCTAGTGTGGAAATCCCCGGGATGCAGATCAGCAACTCATGTGCATCCTGAGCCTTTGAAAATATCTGGGAAGGAGTGGGATTCCCATCCAAAGGTTAAGTGACTGCCTGGGTGACATAGCTAGTTATGTGCCTTGGGCAAGATTTGAACCAAGATCTTTTTGACTTCAAGGTCAGCTCTCTATGTGCTGTTTCATGTTGTTAGGTTAGATTTTTGGACTAGATCTACTCATTCTTTTAGCAAATATTCAACTGCTTACTGTGGATTAAGTGGTAGGAGGAAAAATAGATAAGACACAGTCCTTTCTCCCATGGATCGTAGAATTTATAAGGAAACTAGATGGTCTAGGGGTTAAGCACTGGATCTGGAATCAGCAAGTCCTGTCTTGAAATCTGGCCTCTGATACTTACTAGCTATGTGACCCTGGGCAAGTCACTTGGCCTCTGTCTGAGTTTCTTCATCTGTAAAAGGGAGATTATAAGAGCACCTACCTCCCAAGGCTGTCATGAGGCTCAAATAGGATAATATTTATAAAGTGCTTTGCAAATGTTAAAGCACTTTATAAATGTCAACAAGTATTATTATCAGGCAAAAAAAGGATATGGATGTAGAATCCCACTGATTGTATGGAAGAGCACTGTGACTCATTTTGTCAGAAGTTGTTTCTTAAATAGACTTCAGGAATCTGGAAAAGTTAAGATATTTACCAAAATGGAGGCTGGAATGGTTGTCATGATCAGATGAGATAATGCACGTAAAGTTCTTTTCTTTATTTTTTCTCTTAGATAAGCACTATTCTTATGATTTATTAAATAATTCATATTTATTACCATCATCTTATTGTTATGCTCTCTATTATCTTAGATATTTTTAAAATGGTCAATAAAGAGTAAAATTCTTTTTCAAATGCTAAGTTGATATTCAAATGTCAGTTTATATATAGTACTTAAGAGTTAATATAGTATAACTGTGTTTTAGGGTCAATCACCTTCATTTGTAGCCTACAGAAAGTATTCTTTCTTCAGCAGCCTTTTACTTTACTCATTACCATATTCATTATCACCATCCAGAGTTCTGAGCTATTATTTGAAAATCATTTATGATTACATTTCGACCTATTTTCATTAATTGACTACAGTATCTCTGGAACCCTGCTCCATTTTATTCAATATTATTATTTAACATACTAGTGAAACTTCTTTTCATACATACACACAGACAGGGCAAACGCTAATCTCTCTTCTCCCCTTTTCTCTTTCTCCTTTTCTCTCTTGCTCTCAGACTCTTTCTAAATATATTTCAAAACCCTCAAACATTTGGGCTTAAAGAACCACCAAAACAAATGATAGCACAGACAGAAATTATTTAGATTATTTGAATGGTGAGCAAAATCATTGTCTATGTCACGGCTAATCATCCGTCTTATTCTTGAATTCTCACTTTCCCAGAAAACAGCCAAATTCTCCCAAGAAATCTCCTTCTTATTTGCTTGTAGCATTTCATTGTGTTTTAACCCATGATGCTGAATCAAGGGTTGGCCTGAATAATGGGTTAAATTCAAGTATTTCAGAGATTAAATTCTCTGTCTGTACTGTCACAGTCTCTCTTCAGCCATGACAGGAAAATAGTCTCTTCACAGACGCCTGTTAAAACTCAGTGTCTTCCAAAATAATTAAAAGTCAATCTCTTCACAAAAAAGCAGTTAAAACTCTTCTCCTCCTGGACTTCTCATAGATCAAAGGTGAAACTTACACTCTCCCTACTGACTCCTTAGGCAACAGCAGTGAAATTGCCCCCATTCAAGATTCTGTAGCTTCTTAAGAAGACAGTAACAGCATCTCTATCTCAGCGAGAAAGGCTATTAGATCTGATGTTATAATAATTATCATTATTTTGCTCCCAGCTTCCCCAGGGCCCATTTCTCCTCTCTTGGACTGGCTACCAAGTCCCTGATCCCTTGGGGAATTCTTGCTCTAAGCATCTACCATCACTTTGGGCAAATGGGCATGCCTATGGTGACTGCTCAATGATCCTTTGTTTCTCCTCATTAGAATATGAGCTTCTTGAGGGCAGAGATGCCTGGAGATTTGTATTTGCAGCCAAGGTATTTAAAATTATTCTTGGCACGTAGTAAATACTTAATACATGCCTTTTTCCCTTATTTTTTTTTAACATATGCCTTTTTAAATACGATTACTAATGCTGCTGCTGCTACTACCAATACTAACTCAGCTGGGTGCTGCAAAGATAGAACAAACACTGGATATGGAGTCAGGAAGACTTAATTTCAGATCCTGCCTCAGACATACCAGCTATATGACCCTGGGCAAGTCATTTAACCAGTTTGCCTCAGTTACCTTAGCTGCAAAATGGAGATAATGGTACCTAGGATAATAGCTTCCTGGGAGGTTGTGAAGATCAAATTAAGTAATAATTGTAAGGCACTTTGCACACATGCTAGCTATTATTATTACTACCATTAATATTTTAGTTTCATCCTTTTCAAAACAGTAAATTCCTTATAAGTGTTTATGGATTGACTATTAGCATTATTCTAAATTCTGGGGGAACAAAGAAAGAGGGGCAATGCTCCTGCCTGCAGGCAGCTTATATTCTAAGGGGAGACCAGATGAGTTGGGTACCATATGTTATCTATTATTATAATTGTTGCTGCTGAGGTTGTTGTTATTATACAGCTACTCTAAGACCAGTTCTTATCTGCACAGCACCGGGGAAAATGGCATTTTTAAATGAACCCTTTATAGCTGCTGCTTCCTCTAATTTATGTTCTGTACCATTGGAATATATGGTGAGATGCTAGAGAGAATCTGAAATGAGAATCGTGCCTTCAACAGCCAGCCATCATTTTGCAGCCTCTAGCATGGTCTGTCATTAAAAGTAAGTACCCAGGATAATCATATGCACCTACCTGACAGGGATGTTTTGACATTTCACTAATAAATTATTGTTAAGTGCATTGAGAAATGTAAAGAGCGATATAACTACTATTATCTATCTCCAACTATTATGTAGCTGGTGTTTTATGGCAGCTATCATCATATTTCTTGTGGATAATTTAAATGGTGTAAATTCTTGACATCTTTGGTGGAATTTCACTTATCTTCCCTCCCCTCCACATACATTTTTTTTTGAAGTGACTGTGGACTCTTTAGAACTCTTTGCCTTCCCTTCAAAGTGGGGAATTGCAAAGAAGAAGTTCAAATCTTTTTATTTGGTATGAAATGATTATTTTCTGCATCAAGATAATTTTAATGATGCTCCCCATCCACCTCCCAAATGCCACTTCCTCTAGGAAAGCTTCCCAGACTGTCCCATCCCCAAGGTAATAATAGCCTTTCTATCTCGGGAATCGGATCACACTTTATTTATACTTCTTTATGTGTGCATCATGAATTATTATTTATTTTGACTTGACCTATGATTTCATAGCTCCAGGGAGTTCCCAATGAGGTAAAAATTGCTTGGGGGTAAAAAGAGATTAAGGGATTTGCCCAAGGTAATAATAGAGCCATCAGGTGTCAGAGGGAAGACTTGAACCTCACTCCCACAGGCTTTGAGGTCAACTCTCTACTCAGTTCAGTCAACTTTTGTTAAGCTCCTCTTATGTGCCAGGCACTGTGCTACACCAATTTTCTTTTTTTTTTTTTAAATATATTTTATTTGATCATTTCCAAGCATTATTTGTTAACGACATAGATCATTTTCTTTTCCTCCCCCCCCACCCCCCATAACCGACGCGTAAGTCCACTGGGCATTAGATGTTTTCTTGATTTGAACCCATTGCTTTGTTGATAGTATTTGCATTAGAGTGTTCATTTAGAGTCTATCCTCTGTCATGTCCCCTCAATCTCTGTATTCAGGCAGTTGCTTTTTATCAGTGTTTCCACTCCCATAGTTTATCCTTTGCTTATGAATGGTGTTTTTTTTCTCCTGGATCCCTGCAAGTTGTTCAGGGACATTACACGACCACTAATGGAGAAGTCCATTACATTCGATTATACCACAGTGTATTAGTCTCTGTGTACAATGTTCTCCTGGTTCTGTTCCTCTCGCTCTGCATCACTTCCTGGAGGTTGTTCCAGTCTCCATGGAACTCCTCCACTTTATTATTCCTTTTAGCACAATAGTATTCCATCACCAACATATACCACAATTTGCTCAGCCATTCCCCAATTGATGGGGATCCCCTCATTTTCCAGTTTTGGGCCACCACAAAGAGCGCAGCTATGAATATTTTTGTACAAGTCTTTGTGTCCATTATCTCTTTGGGGTACAGACCCAGCAGTGCTATGGCTGGGTCAAAGGGTAGATATTCTTTTGTTGCCCTTTGGGCATAGTTCCAAATTGCCCTCCAGAATGGTTGGATCAGTTCACAACTCCACCAGCAATGAATTAATGTCCCTACTTTGCCACATCCCCTCCAGCATTCATTACTTTCCTTTGCTGTTATGTTAGCCAATCTGCTAGGTGTAAGGTGATACCTCAGAGTTGTTTTGATTTGCATCTCTCTGATTATAAGAGATTTAGAACACTTCTTCATGTGCTTGTTAATAGTTTTGATTTCTTTATCTGAGAACTGCCTATCCATTTCCCTTGCCCATTTATCAATTGGAGAATGGCTTGATTTTTTGTACAATTGATTTAGCTCATTATAAATATGAGTAATTAAACCTTTGTCAGAGGTTTCTATGAAGATTTTTTCCCAATTTGTTGTTTCCCTTCTGATTTTAGTTACATTGGTTTTGTTTGTACAAAAGCTTTTTAGTTTGATGTAGTCAAAATTATTTATTTTACATTTTGTGATTCTTTCTATATCTTGCTTGGTTTTAAAGCCTTTCCCCTCCCAAAGGTCTGACATGTATACTATTCTGTGTTTACCCAATTTACTTATGGTTTCCTTCTTTATGTTTAAGTCACTCACCCATTTTGAATTTATCTTGGTGTAGGGTGTGAGGTGTTGATCTATTCCTAGTCTCTCCCACACTGTCTTCCAATTTTCCCAGCAGTTTTTATCGAATAGTGGATTTTTGTCCCAAAAGCTGGGATCTTTGGGTTTATCGTATACTGTCTTGCTGAGGTCGCTTTCCCCCAGTCTATTCCGCTGATCTTCCTTTCTGTTTCTTAGCCAGTACCAAATTGTTTTGATGACTGCTGCTTTGTAATATAGTTTTAGGTCAGGGACTGCAAGGCCCCCATCATATGTGTTTTTTTTCATTATTTCCCTGGATATCCTTGATCTTTTGTTCTTCCAAATGAACTTTGTTATGGTTTTTTTCTAAATCAGTGAAGAAGTATTTTGGTAGTTCAATGGGTATGGCACTAAATAGATAAATAAGTTTGGGTAGGATGGTCATTTTTATTATATTGGCTCGTCCTATCCATGAGCAGTTAATGTTTTTCCATTTGTTCAAGTCTAGTTTTAGTTGTGTGGTGAGTGTTTTGTAGTTGTGTTCATATAGTTCCTGTGTTTGTCTTGGGAGGTACATTCCTAGGTATTTTATTTTGTCTAAGGTGATTTTGAATGGGATTTCTCTTTCTAGTTCTTGCTGCTGAGCTGTGTTGGAGATATATAGAAAAGCTGATGATTTATGTGGGTTTATTTTGTATCCTGCAACTTTGCTAAAGTTGTTGATTATTTCAATTAGCTTTTTGGTTGAATCTCTAGGATTCTTTAAGTAGACCATCATGTCATCCGCAAAGAGTGATAACTTGGTCTCCTCCTTGCCTATTTTGATGCCTTCAATTCCTTTATCTTCTCTAATTGCTACTGCTAGTGTTTCTAGTACAATGTCAAATAGTAGAGGTGATAATGGGCATCCTTGTTTCACTCCTGATCTTATTGGGAATGCATGTAGTTTATCCCCATTGCAGATGATATTAGCTGTTGGTTTTAGATATATACTGTTTATTATTTTTAGGAATGACCCTTCTATTCCTATGCTTTCTAGTGTTTTTAATAGGAATGGGTGTTGTATTTTATCAAAGGCTTTTTCTGCATCTATTGAGACAATCATGTGGTTCTTGCTAGTTTGCTTGTTGATGTGGTCAATTATGTGGATGGTTTTCCTAATGTTGAACCAGCCCTGCATCCCTGGTATGAATCCTACTTGATCATGGTGAATGATCCTTCTGATCACTTGCTGGAGTCTTTTTGCTAGTATCCTATTTAAGATTTTTGCATCTATATTCATTAGGGAGATTGACCTATAGTTTTCTTTCTCTGTTTTTGACCTGCCTGGTTTTGGAATCAGTACCATGTTTGTGTCATAAAAGGAGTTTGGTAGAACTCCCTCTTTGCTTATTATGTCAAACAGTTTGTATAGTATTGGGATTAACTGTTCTCTGAATGTTTGATAGAATTCACAGGTGAATCCATCAGGCCCTGGGGATTTTTTCTTAGGAAGTCCGTTGATGGCTTGTTGGATTTCAATTTCTGATATGGGATTATTTAAGGATTCTATTTCCTCTTCTGTTAGTCTAGGCAGTTTGTATTTTTGTATATATTCATCCATTTCTCCTAAATTGGTGTATTTATTGCCATATAATTGGGCAAAGTAATTTCTAATGATTGCCTTAATTTCATCTTCATTGGAGGTGCTGTCCCCCTTTTCATCTTTAATGCTGTGAATTTGCTTTTCTTCCTTCCTTTTTTAAATTAGATTGACCAGTACTTTGTCTATTTTGATTGTTTTTTTCAAAGTACCAGATTCTTGTCTTATTTATTAAATCAATAGTTCTATCACTTTCGATTTTATTAATTTCTCCCTTAATTTTTAGGATTTCTAATTTGGTTTTCTGCTGGGGGTTTTTAATTTGATCGCTTTCGAGTTTTTTCATTTGCATTTCCAATTGATTGATCTCTGCTCTCCCTTGTTTGTTAATATAAGCATTCAGGGATATGAATTTACCTCTGATTACCGCTTTGGCTGCATCCCAAAAGGTTTGAAAGGATGTTTGGCCATTGTCATTTTCCTCGATGAAATTATTAATTGTTTCTATGATTTCTTCTTTAACTAAACGGTTTTGGAGTATCATATTGTTTAATTTCCAATTGGTTTTAGATTTGGTTTTCCATGTACCATTACTAATCATTATTTTTATTGCCTTGTGATCTGAGAAGGCTGCATTCATTATTTCTGCTTTTCTGCATTTGTGTGCTATGTTTCTGTTACCTAATGTATGGTCAATTTTTGTGAATGTGCCATGTGGTGCTGAGAAGAAGGTGTATTCCTTTTTATCCCTATTTATTTTTCTCCATATGTCTATTAATTCTAATTTTTCTAAGATTTCATTCACTTCTTTTACCTCTTTCTTATTTATTTTTTGATTTGATTTATCTAAATTTGATAATGGTTGGTTTAAGTCTCCCACTAGTATGGTTTTATTGTCTATTTCTTCCTTCAATTCTCCTAGTTTCTCCATTAGAAATTTGGGTGCTATATTATTTGGTGCATACATGTTGATTAATGATATTTCCTCATTGTCTAGAGTCCCTTTTAACAAAATATAATTACCTTCCCTATCCCTTTTGATCAGGTCTATTTTTGCATTGGCTTTATCAGATATCATGATTACCACTCCTGCCTTCTTTCTATCAGTTGAGGCCCAGAAGGTCTTACTCCATCCTTTAATTCTGACCTTGTGGGTGTCAACCCGCCTCATGTGTGTTTCTTGCAGACAACATATGGTAGGGTTTTGGATTCTAATCCATTCTGCTATTCGTCTACGTTTTATGGGTGAGTTCATCCCATTTACGTTCAAAGTTATGATTGTCATTTGTGGACTCCCTGGCATTTTGATTGCCTTCCCTAATTCTAACCTTTTCTTCTTCGGCTCTACCTTTTAGTCCAGTGATTTACTTTGAATCAGTCCCCCTTGTCCCCTCCCTTGATGTTTCCCTTTTTAGTCCCTCCCTTTTTCTTCCCTCCCCCTCCCCCCCTCTCTTTCCCTCCCTTTTTGTTCTCCCTCTCCCCCTCCCCCCCTTGGTTTTCCCTTCTCCTTACCCTTGTTGGGTAAGATAGAATTCAAGATCCCAATGGATCTGGATGTTTTTCCCTCTCAGAGTTGATTTCCCTGAGATTGAGGTTTAAGTAAACCCCCCCCCCTCTCCCTCTCCTTCTTATAGGAGTTTTCTTCCCCTCCCCTATAATGTGAATCTTTGTGTGAGAACGATTATTCTATTTGGTCTTTCTTTACCCCCTATTTATACATTACATTTTCCCCACATATTAGTATACATAGATTGATATAAATGTAGTCCTTATAGAAGAGAGTTTGAGTAAAAGAAGAAGATAACATTTTTCCCCTTTCCTTAATTTTTACCTTTTCAGGTATTCCTTGCTCTTTGATTTTCGGTATCAAACTTTCCACAGAGCTCTGGTCTTTTCTTTGCAAAAAGTTGGAAGTCTTCTATTTTGTTGAATGCCCATACTTTCCGTTGGAAGTATATAGTCAGTTTTTCTGGGTAGCTGATTCTTGGTTGGAGGCCCAGCTCTCTTGCCTTTCTGAAGATCATGTTCAATGCCTTACGATCATTCAGAGTAGCACTTGCAAGGTCTTGTGTGACCCTGATTGGCATTCCTTTATATCTAAATTGTCTTTTTCTGGCTTCCTGTAGGATTTTTTCTTTTGTTTGATAGCTTTGGAATTTGGCAATTACATTCCTGGGAGTTGTCTTTTGGGGGTTTAGTGTAGAAGGTGTTCTGTGAGCTCTGTCAGTGGCTGTATTGCCCCCTTGTTCTAGAATCTCTGGGCAATTTTCTTTGATTATATCTTGTATCACCATGTCCAGTTTGGTGTTTATTTCTGGCTTTTCTGGGAGTCCAATTATTCTTAAATTATCCCTTCTCCCTCTATTTTCCAGATCTATCACCTTGTCGGTGAGATATTTTATGTTCTCTTCTAATTTCTTGGTGTTTTGGCTTTGCTTTATTAGTTCTTGCTTTAAAGCCTGGTTTTCTTTTACAGTTTGGTCAAACTGGTTTTGTAGATGCGTGAATTTCTTTTGCATTATTTCCCACTTTTCCTCCCAGAAGGCTTCCATCTTTTTGGTCATTTCTGATTCAAATTCTTCATGGGTTTGTGGAGAGTTTCCATTTCCTTTGGAAGATTTTGGAGCATTTTCTTGTATATCTTCTTCTATCTGCTCTGTATTTTGTATTTTGGCTCCATAGAATGTGTCCAAAGTCGCCCCTTTCTTCTTATTTTTCTTGGTATTTGGGGGCTTCTGTGCTTCTGTGGAGTTTGCCATCTCTGAATGTGGAGGATTAGCTTTTCTTATCTCTGTCTGGTGATCAGAGGCTTTAGTCCTGGGCAGATTGTCGGTTCTATGAGCTTTCCCTGGGTTAAACTGAATATGCCTCACTGGAACTGGAATGGAAGGGTCGGACCACGTTGCTTTCCGGAAGTTGCTTTCAGAATCGCTGGCCATGAGGCTGTTTCGTTGGCCTGCGGGGGGATGGGCTGCAGCTTCCCCAAGCTCCGAGGGTAGGGACTTTCACTGAGACTTGGATAGCAGGATCCAGCCCTTGAGGCTGTCTTGCCGGGCCGGGCTGCGGCTTCCGGAGCCTTGGACTCTGCGCTCCTATCCCTTAGGTCCGAGTGATCTCGGGTTCTGGCTTTTAAGGGGAGCCGTACCTTTTGATCTGGGTCCAGGTCCAGGAGGAAGGTTCCCAGGGTCTGTGCTGTTGATCGTTTTGAATTTCAGCTCCTTAGGAGCTTATAGTTTGAGATCGGTCGGGAAGGGTTTTCCGGAGATCTGAACTTTAGCTTTCTCTAAGCCGCCATCTTAACTGGAAGTCACCAATTTTCTTATTGTCATAGTAATTTACATTATGGTTATTTCTCTAAGAGGCGTCATTTGACATAGTGAGAGAATAGAGGTTTTAGAGTCAGATAGTCTTGGGATTATATTTAGTTTCTAACACTTAATAGTGAAATGAATCCCTTCCCCTTACTGAGCCTCAGTTTCCTTACTTATACAATGAGTTTATTAACCTTTTACTAACCCACAGGGTTGTTTTGAAGAAAGCAAATCCTAAATTGGTAAATGTTTTTCAGTCATTTTAGTTGTGTTCCAACTCTTCGTGACCCAATTTGGGATTTTCTTGACAGAGATACTGCAGTAGTTTGCAATTTTTCTACTCCAACCCATTTTACAAATAAGAAGACTGAGGCTAACATGGTTAAGTGACTTTCCCAGGGCCACAGAGCAAGTCTGAGGTTGGATTTGAACTAAGGAAGATCAGTCTTCCTAACTCTAGGTACAACACTTTTATCTACTAAGACATGTAGTTGCCCAAATTAAGGCATAAATATGAGTTATTATTCATCCCCATTTCAAAATTCATTCCTTTACATGTCACTTCTCTTAGTGAAATCTTGAAGTGATTATTGAAATACTCGGGCCATTATTATCATCCTCCTTTTTAATAGGATCATAATTTGAGTTGAAAGAGACCTTAGAGGCTATCTAATCTATTGCCTAATTTTACAAATGGAGAAACTGACACCAGAGAGATATATTGATTTTTCCAAAGACACACATTTGAAACTAATTCCTCTGATTTCAAATCCATTATTCTTTCCTCTATAGCACATTGAATCTTTTAACCGTCCCATTTCTTTTGATTTATTGATTTTTAAAATTGGATTTCTTTGTTTATTTTTATTTTTAAATTCTATTTATTTTAAAAATTAGAATCATTAGCTCAAGGCAGTGAGCTATAACCTACTATATTATTCATATTCCTCCATTTATATTTGTTCATTCAATAAGCATTAAATGAACACTTATTTGCTAGATATTATAGATCTTTGCTAGATATTGCTAGACACTGAGAATGCAAAGATAAAAATGAAACAACACTTGCCCTCAAGATGCTGATAGATTGTACATTTACCTTTAGTTGGAGCTTTTCATTTACTTTAATGACTCACCAGAATTTTACTCATGAAATCATCTTTTTTCCCACTTTGAATCACCCATATAAGCATGGAAAGGACCATAGAGGCTTTGGTTTTATTAAAAAAAATTAAATTGTAAATATCAAACATTTTCCCCTTCTACCTCTACCTCACTATTTTTAAAAGTACAATAAAACCACTATTCAAATAATCAAACAGAGCAAATCCCCATTATAGCCACATCCAAAAATATGTCTTATACTACATATTAGTTCACCTCTCTGTCAGGAAGTATTCACCAATTGATCATCTGGAATGACGATAGATCAGGGCTCTTAAGTTTTTAAAAATTGTTATTACAATATTGGTGTTATAGTATAAAAAATTGATCTCCTTGTTCTGCATCTGTTCATTTAATTCTTCCCAGATTTCTCTGAAACCACCAACTTCAATATTTCTAACAGTAAATAGTATTCATTCATACCATAATTTCCTTATTCATTTCCCAGGTGATAGGCATCTGGTTCATTTCCAGGACTTTGCTACCACAAAATAGTCGTTATTAGTATTTTCATACATATAGAAACTTTTCTTCTTTGTTTGATCTTTAGGGAACCTTTAATATTATCAATCAGGCCACTGTAATCCAGAAAGGTAAAGCATCTTCTTCAGGGTCATATAATAAAGTAAGTAATGATACCAACTTTTGAACTTAGTTCTTCTTACTGCAAAGCTAATATTCTATTGAGATTTTCTGAGATTTCATTTCTTTTTTTCTTTCTCAATTCAGTCTCAATTTATATGCCTAAATCATCCTCCATCTCACACTTACTAGCTATGTGACCACAGACAAATATAAAATTTCGGCATTTCTCTGAGCCTCAATTGCCTCTTCTGTAAAATGGGAATGATACCCATATTCCTCCTACTTCCCAAAGTTGTGGTAAGGTTCAAATGAGATAAATATATAAAGGACTTTGAAAATTTCCATGTATTATAGAAACTACAGCTATAATAGGATCTGATGATTCCATAAAAATTTTCTGTCATCTTCCATGTGATGACTTCTCTTTTTCCATACCTGTTCTGTTTTAAGAGATTTTCTTCTCTTTGTATATGAATACTTAAAGAGTTTTTTTGAGGATTCAAATTAATATGTCTTCTAGGGAGTTAATGCATGGAGAATTTTTTTTAAGATATTAAGCTGGATCTTAGATGAATATACCAGTGCAAATGGACTATATAGAGAAATGAAGAGATTTATGTCTTAACTGTCCTAGTTTCCAGGCCCCAACAGCACTTAGGGGACTAGGAGGAGATTTCACTGAATAAACAGACCAGCCAGTAATACTTAAGGCCTTAGGTCTTTTATTAAAGGTCTTTTATTAAAGGATTTTTTTTTAGCTCAGACAAGGAGAAGATGGAGATCTAAAGGAAGACAATCAGGATCAGAAGCATGAAGGAACAGCAAGGAAGATATAATTAGGGAAGCAGCTTGATGGAAAGAGATCTGGCTCTGAAGATAAAAGTTGTGGGTTCAAATTCTACTTCTCTTGCTTATTGTTTGGGGCATCTTGAGTGAATCACTCAAGTTTGAACCTCAGGCTTCTCATCTGTAAAATGAGGACTAGATGGCCTCTGAGTCTCACTTGATATGATCAAAATGGGCACTGGTACTTTATATGCAAAGCATTTATTTATCAAGCTTGGAAGACCTATGTTCCCCCCACCCGCATGTTTCCTTTCAGCCTTCCTTCACCCTTCCTGGTGCCTGGTTCTCTGTGATCTTTATACATGGGGATGTTGTACCTATAGGTCTGTGAGATTTCACTGGTGTCTATTTTTCCTTGATTAAAGTCATATAAGAGATGATAGTGTCACCCTTATTTGATAGCTGCTCCATCCTTTTTCAAACTATGTAGAGTATAGGGAGATTTAGGAATGAAGAGTTGGGGGGGTTAAAAAAAAAGGGAAATTGGAGGATCTGAAGTGGTCCTCAAAGCTGGACAAATATTGGGAAAGTGGTAGTCATAGACTTCCACTTGCTGGGACTAGGCATTGGGTCCAGAATTCTGCTATGTGGGAAACAAGATAGCTTCACTTAAAGACAGGAGAGGATTTATACTAAAGGTAGGACCAAGACAAGACAATGAAAAGCTTCTTTCTTCTCCCAGTTCACCATCATTCTTAAGTCTATCTCTCCATGCTATGAATCCCATACCCAACATTTCTACCTTGTCATCTGATTATATGTACCTTGCTCAAAAATCCTTTTAAGAATTGTTTCAATTTGTATCCTCAACACCTACCACTATGCATGGTTTATAGTGACACTTCATGACAACTTGCTGATTGATATGTGAATTGAAATTGAATGTGCAGCCACTCCTTTGCCCACTTACAGAGGGCAAAGCTGTGGGACACAAGACAAACTTAAAGTGTGCATTTGCTTGAACTTGTGGATTAAAGCAGATCTTTGAGATTTAGGCACACAGCAGATTGATGGTCCCATTGTAGAGGTTTTATGTCTTTTGTTCTAGTTGTTATCTATTCTTTATTTGCTTATCAGTTCTATGCTAAAGACAAAAAAAAGACATAAAAAACAACTGTACACAGAATCCAAAAATGTTTCAGTTTCATTACTTGAGCAAGTTACTTAACCTCCCTTGGCCTTAGTTTCTCAATCAGCAAAAGATATTCAAAGAAGCAAATGGGTCTGACTATTGAGTGGGAGCTCAAACCTGGCTCTGATTATGAGAATCCATAAATACACACACCCTTTGCCTGTGAATGGCAGGAGAGGAGAGATGGAGGCAGGGGAGGAAAGGAAGAGGGGAAAGGAGGGAAATGGAGGGAGGGAGAAGGAGAGGGAAGGAGCAAGAGAATGCCATTGATTAAAAACCATAGATAACATGCCACTTACTTCTGCCCACTGGCTCACTAACTTGTAGGTTGAGTCTGGGCATCCTTAGGACCTAAATTCTCAGAGCTCAAACAGATCAGGTGAGTGATTGATGATGCCACCTAGTGATTAAATTTGGTTTCAGCTAATGCAAAAAAATCTAGGCCAGGGGATAAGTATATGTAAGTATATGTAAGTATATGTAAGCTCTGGAAAAAATCCAGAAGACAAAGAGTGAGCATGCCTTTTATCCAGAGCTGAGGCTGATTAATATAAGTAATCATCATGGATTCAAGGAGGGCCACATGCTCTAGTTTTTTTGGTTTGTTTGTTTGTTGTTTAATGTCACCTCAGTAATGCATAAATGATGAACTGTAAATGTGGTACAACTAAGTGCCTGAATATTTGTTTCTTTTGATTGGGAGGTGGTGGACCACTAGACCTGTGATTCATCAGTAGTAGGATCTTCCAGTGAAGAAACTTCCACCCTAATGAGTAAACTATAATCTTGTTAATAGTTTTTGAAATTGCTATGACTGTTAAGGAAAGTCTGGATTGAAGAGATGGTGAAAAACTGAGGCAGCATAATGCAGTGGATTTGAGATCAGAGAACCTGGTTTCTTTTCCTTGCTCATCCAGTTACTATTTGTATGATCTTGGACTTGTCTCTAAACCTCCTTCAGCTTTCAGTTTTCTCATCTGTAAAATAAAGATGATATTTTCTGGTACTCTTTTAAACAGGTCCTGCTATATGTGACCTCATTTTGGGTTTTCTTGGCAAAGATATTGGAGTGGTTTGCCACTTACTTCTCCAGTTCACTTATGAGAAAACTGACGCAAACAATATTAAGTGACTTGCCCAGGGTCACACAGCTAGTAAGTGTAAAAGGTTGGATTTGAACTTGGAAAGATGATTTCTTGATTCCAGACCTAGAATTCTATTCACTCTATCATCTAGCTGCCTCTACCTGTGAATTTAGATCTCCTCTAAGGTCCAACCAAATTGAAAATATTCCATATGCTCCTCTTATCCTATTTTTTCATCAAGGAGAGATAATAGCCAAAAAACCAAACATTTATTAAGCACCTACTATGTGCAACACACTGTGTGAAGCACTGGGAATGCAAAAAGACTCAATCTCAGGGGAGGGAGGAGACAACAAGCAAACAAATATGTATAAAGGAGCTATACAGAGGACAGTGCTTCCTGGAAGCTCTGGTGACTGCTAAACTTTGCTTTTCTCAATGTCATTTTCTCAATTTCTGGCTATGCTCAAAATAATTGACTGATAAATCCAGCCAGTGACTCAAGTATACCAGAAGAAATTTAGTGCAGTAGTACCAATAACAAAGTAGATTTAATAATAGATTTGAAAAATAAATTTCCTTTCATTGAAATATGATTGACTCATCACTGTTCTAATTATGCCTAATTATTGCTTCAATTATTTTATTCCCACAAGTGCATTTCATAATAATCTTTCTTAGTTGCCAAATCATGCTTTATATTATTGCTTGTGATGTTTTATTCCATTTTATAAACAAAATTTTAGAGGGTTTAACCTGCTTCTAAGGTTTTGGTATGATATAAAATTATTTAGGTTGCTTCTTTTTTATTCTTTATGAAACCAATGATGTAATCAGTATAAGAAACTTCCTTTACCTATGCAGAATGACACCTGCTGGGTCTTTTTTGTCTAAGGCACTGAAAAGACTTGCCCAAGATCACGCAATAGGCATGTTTTATAGGTAGAAACTGAACCCAGGTTTTCCTAGCTGTGAGGCCAGCTTTTTAGTCACTACCCCTTGATGCTTCCAAACAATTACTAATATAATTATTGTTATTATGTTTTATTGGCTCTAGTACTTTGATGAGTTCATCTAATTAATTTTTCTGTTCAATTATTACTTTACTGCAATATGCAGACTCAGCCCTCATTTCAGTGGTACTCTTGGGCAGTAGTACTTGTAAGTGGATATACTGGAACATAGAATTTGAGCCTAGAGCCGGAAGGGACCTCAAAGGCCATAAGGACCAGCCCCTTTACCTTACACACTGGGAAACTGAGGCCCAGGGAGGTTATGCATATAGGAAATGTCAAGCGTCAGACCATTTCTCATCTTTGTTCTCATCTTTTGTTAAGGCTTTTCCTTATGACTGGAGTACCTGTGTTCTTCACCTCCACTTGGTAGACTCTCTCTTTCTTGCTTTAAGGTCAATCTCAAGTACCATGTTCTATGTGAAGCTTTTCCAGATGCTCCCTGAATGCTAGTACCCTTCCTCCTCAAACCTCTTGTGTTTAATGTCTTTGTATATTTTGTATTTATTAATTTTATGTTTTGCACTTATAAATACAATATATGCATACATTTATAAATGCATATACATGAGTGTGTACATATATCTATACACATTATGCATGCATACATGTTGTCTTCCCTACTAAAATGTAAGCTCATTTAAGTTAGGGATCCTTCCATTCTTTATTTTTATATTCCCAATGCCGTGCATAGTTCCTGGCACCTAGAATTTGCTTAATATATATTTGTATGTTGATTGATTGAAATGGGGCTTGAACTCAGACCCCTTGACTCCAGAGTCACTGTGACACACTACCTTCAAGTTCTGGCATGAGGATGAGAGACAGAGAAGTTGGTAAAAGTCAGAAAGAAGAGGCTAATAGCAGAACGAGGATTTGAGACCTTGGTCTTCTGGCTCTCTGGAAAGAAATTGAGACAGGCAGACAGAGGTTAAATGACTATGTCCAGAGTCACACAGCCAGTAAGTGTCTGAGACAGAATTTGAACTCAGATCCTTTTGGCTTCAAATCCAACACCATGCCATCTAGCTGCCCCAGCCAGAGAGGAAGGAGAAGATCTTCCGGGAAAACAGAAGACATAAGAAAAGATCCAGAAATGGGAGTGTGTGCTTTGTTTGGTTGAGGGAAAGTGGGTTGAACATTCTGGCACCATGAGATCCAAATGGTATCTGAAAAATGCTTCTTTACTTCAAAAAAATCAACAAAGAGTTATCTAGCCACTGTATTCGGACACTTCCACAATGGGAGCTCCCTCAATGAACAAAATCACAGGTCCTCTCTCTCACTCACCACCAAATCACAATAATACCAACTCACATTTACATAATATGTTTGTGAAGTTTGTTGAATGATTTTTGTCACAACTGCCTCGTTAGCAAAGTAGATGACACGATTTTTATCCCCTTCATTTTATTGATGAGTAAGATGAGGCTTGAAGAATCACATTGATTTGCTTCAGATCACATAGCTCTAGTAAATGTTGGTGGAAGGGTATGGATCCAATTCCCTTGACTTCAAGCCTACTGTTCTTTCTACTATGGCACATCATCAGTGTGAGCAGCCCTGGAATGGAAAAGGAAGTGACATGGCAGATATAGCAAGTAGGGCTAATAAAGCATACTGTAGTGGATAGAATTTGAGCCAGAAGGTCTGAATTCAAATTCTGTCTCAGACACTTAAGTTATGTGGCTTCAGGCAAGTCAGTTGTGCCTCAGTTTTCTCATCTCCATGATGGAGGAAGAGGGATTTGGACTGAATGGCTCCTAATGTCCCTCAAAGATCTAAAACAATGTTCCTATACTCCTAACCAATATGTAAGGAGTGGAATAATGGAAGGGAAAATCCAGAATAAATCTAGACCTACTTGTTTCAGTCTTCAAGAACCATGTGTGCAAGATGAATGCATTTAAGTCCCATATTGTCATATTCACTGCTAGGGAAATCAAACCCCCAAAAAGGTTTCTAGGTACCCTTCCTATTGTGATGATAGCTTATTATTATCATTATTATTATTGTTATTGTTATTATTTTAAAAACCTTAGCTTCCATCTTAGAATCAATACTGGGTTTTCGTTTTAAAGCAGAAGTAGTTCATTATTATTTAGGAAGCATTGAATGACTTTCCTAGAACCAAACCACTAACCAGTTGTGATGATAAACAATCCAAAGACCCCTTTTATAAGTGTCCAGATTTTATTTCCAGAGTCTTGGCTAATCTCCAGTTGGATAATTACATTCTGACTACCTTTGCTGAATCCCCCCAGGACTTTCAGTTATGAAAGCAATTTATGGGGTGATTTGTATAGTGCCTGTAGCCATAATAACTGAGTACAATTCACCAAAAAAATTAAGCAAGAGTCTCCATCAAGTGACGGTAAATCAACAATGATACCTATTATGAAAAATGTGTGGCCCACTTCTCATTTGTGGGTATAAAATAGAAATTAAGATGGAAAATAACTATCCCCTATGCCAGCACCCCTAAGCCCCCAAGTAGTTGTAATCATGCCATTCCAATGTTTCCAGAAGATGATGAGCTGCTAAATAGAAGCACCATTCAGAAGACAATATTGCTTAAAAGATCTGTGCCATCATCTCTCGGAGAAATATAATTTCCAGAAACCCAGAGGGCTCACTAATGATGCCCTTCCATATTACCTTGTATGTGGAAGAAAAAGGTCATGCCTTCCACTGATTCAAGTCAAGTCAAGTGATTTCAACAAGCTTCTCTTAGGCGGCTTCAATGTTCCGTGTTTTGTGGTAGATGCCAAGGATACAAGGACAAGAAATGGAAAGGCTGTTGCCCTCGATGGGCCTTTGTCCTCCTGGGGAAATGACAATGATGGCAGTGGTGACAAATAAGAACCAACAGCAAACAACTATTTTTATAGCTCTTACTACATACCAGGCATAGATTACAAATATTATCCCATTTGATTTTCATCAAAACTCTGAGGGGTAGGTAGGTGTCGTTATTATCGTCCCCATTTAACATACGTGTAAATTGAGGTAGACAGAGGTTAAATGACTTGCATGGGGTCATACAGTTGAGAAGTGTCTGAGGACAGTTTTGAATTTCAAGTCTTCTTGAATCCAGGCCCATTGCTCTATCTATGTCATCTAGCTGCCCCTGACCTGTATGCAGATAGGTAAATACAAACACAAAATGGAAAAAAAAATGAATGGGAGTGGGGAGAGTAACAATGCTAATAATTGGAGTTATCTAGAAAAGCCTTCTGTAGAAGATGGGCAAATCAGGTTCTTCCCAGACCACACTCTTCTCTTTCTACTGGGTAAATCTAGAAGTGTGAATTTCCCTTGGAATATGCCTCTGTTCTACCCTCACACTGAGGGTGGAAAACAGAATGGAAATATCCACCGCTTTAAGCTCTCTGACTCATTCTGCTTATGACTACATAGCCTAGGGATGAATGGTCCTAAGTCATGGGGTTCACCAGTCTTTGCTACTTGGTGAGCTTATAAGGGTTATTAATAAAACCAACATCATAAAATTCTTAGTTTCATTTGGCTCAGCCATCAGTCAAACATGGGGAGGAAAAAATTTCTTTCCGTCACCCTGACAGTCTGACAGACAAGGTGCATCCTTTCTATTTCTGTGCCATGTGCTAGTCCTAGGATTCCTCCCTTGTAATCTCCCTTCTCCCAAGCAATTAATCAAAAAGGGAGTCACAAAGAAGGTCTGATCAACTGTAGTATTATATGAAACACATCAGGAATTGGAAAGAGCTTAAAGAAAGCTCACCTCTTTCAACTTGTGTTCATGCCCAAAATTCCAGCAAGAACCTCTCTCTCAGAATAGGGAGAACGAACACTGTCCAGGACCTCAGTTCCAAGGATTTGTGGAGATGGGTTTCAGAGCCTTCTAATCTCTCCTAGGACTGAGTGAAAAGCAACATGTACCTTTATAATCTAGTCTCTTTTTGTTTTATGGAACATTCTCAGGTTCACAAGTTTCATCCTTCTCCTTGGCAGGTAAGAAAGATACCTGGTCTGGTACCCAAGATTGCATTCTCATCCCCACCTTAATCTCACCTTCCCAAGTCTCCATCCAACTCTGCCCTATGCTTCCTTCATGCCTCCCTAGAATTCCTATTCCATGTTAGCACACTCCCCTTTATCTTGGATTCTTACTCATATTCTCTTTTAATATTTTGACACTTCTGAGGACCTGACTCCCATCATTCCCCATCTTCCCCCAAAGAAGACTCTGCAACTGTGGCTATGAATTATGTGTACTTCCTTGCATGACCCCAGCACAGTGGAACAGGAAAAAGAAGAAGTGTATTCCTTATCTTCACTGCTGCTTGTCTGACCCCAATTTCACCTTCATCATTTAGTGAACTCTTTTCTTTCGAAGTTCATACTTATCCAGCCATTCTTATCACCCTATTTGGACTCAGCTGGCAGTTATGACCAACCCCCAGGTCATTCTCTATCCTTTCTCAAGGATTTAATAACCCGAGTATGTTCCTCAACACTCCAACCCCTGCTGCTCTACTTAGGGACTTTAATATATATGTTGATGTCTAGCCAAACACACTGGTCTTCTCAGTTCACCCGCCTCCTTAACACTTATGACATATATTTTTATTCCATTTTAGCCATGCATAAGGATGATCGCACACCTTACCTCTAGAAAACCTTAAAGTATTCAATGAATGTGAACTATTATTATCATCTCACCATTAGCCACAAGCGTTCCACCTTCATGATCAAGAATACTAAAATTACTCTATCTGATCTTATATAACTACTTATTATTCTACCTCTCCTGTTATATTCTTTTTCAACTTGTTCTTTATTCTTATTATGAACTCCAAGTCTTCTGTCCCTCATTGTTCTCACTGACTATTACCCCTGCCCTGCCTTCACTTTACAATTTTCTCAGTCAATATTACAATTTAACCAAATCCACCATGCTTAAATTATTTGGCCCCTTGTCCTATGGATACTCAGCACTTTTGAAATCTCAGTCCTAAATTAGCAACCCTAACATATTCTTCCCCCTCTTCTGGCACTACTGAATATTACCAGAGGAAATCCCACCACTGTGTTGATTTCCAATTCATGTTATCTAATCTTAACCCAGCCATCACCACAGGGAAATCCTTCTACCATTCCTTAATTGACTATCCGATTCCTCCTAGTCTTTGTTATCAAATCTTTTCCTTTTTATTCAAATCCACTACAGCACCCCAACCTTCTTCCCTTTCAGGAGAGGATATAACCCTGCATTTACAGAGAAAATACAAATCATTCTTCTCAAGTTCCCTCTTATCCCCTTTCCTATATAACTCAAAACCTGTTGGCATTATCCTCCATTTTCCTCTCTTCCACTCCAGTATGACAAAGATATAATCTTTCTTCTTCCAAAGACCAACCCTTTTGCTTATGAACCAGATCCCA
The DNA here is from genome assembly GCF_027887165.1 of Monodelphis domestica. Classification (NCBI taxonomy): domain Eukaryota; kingdom Metazoa; phylum Chordata; class Mammalia; order Didelphimorphia; family Didelphidae; genus Monodelphis; species Monodelphis domestica. Next base: position 81,371,126 of record NC_077231.1, read on the forward strand.
TTCTCTCTAATTTCTTCTGGCAATTTAAAACTCTTGATCAATCCTTGCTCTTTAATTTTCAGTCTTTATTTACTGTTGCTTTCCCTGCTTTCTTCAAACACAATCAAATTTGCTTCACCCTTAAAAAATGATCCAAGTCCCCTTAAGCTATCATTCTATCTCCCTCTTCCCTCTTATAATTAGACTCCTTAAAAAAAAAAAGTCAGCATTTCTTACCCCTACTTCCCCTCCTTTCATTTCTCAAATCCTTACAATCTGGTTTCCAGCCTCATTACTTAACTGAAACCACTCTTCAATGATCTCTTAATTGCCCTGGGTCAAGCTCTTTTTTTTCTCCAGTCCAAATTCTAAGCTCATGGCATTGTTGACTACCCTCTCCTGTATATTTATTTCCTTTGATTTCCTTGACATTATTTTCTCCAGTTTCACTCTTATCCATCAGAATGCTCATTTTCAGTCTTCTTTGCTGGTTTGTCATCTATCTGTGAGTCATCCCAGTCTTTGTCATGGACCCTCTTCTTTCTCTGTCTTCCTCTCTCCATGATCCTATAAATTTCCATGAGTTTAATAATCACTTTTATGCTGCTGATAACCCCAAGATCTATCTATCATACCCCATCTCTCCATCAGTTGGGTGGCATAAGTGGGTAGAGTGGTAGACCTAAAGTCAGATACTTCCTAACCTCTCTGTGCCTCAGTCTGTAAAATATGCCAACTGCAAAATGGGAATAACAATAGCACCTACTTCCCATGGTTGTTCTGAGAATCAAATAAGATAATATTTGTAAAATGCTTTACAAACCATAGAGAACTATATAATTGCTAGCTGTTATTCTTATCAATTTCCAAGTGAACATTTTCTAAATAGATGTTCAAAAATCACCTCAAACTCAACATGCCCTAAATAGAACTCATTATCTTTCTCCCCAGAATCTCCCTTCTTCCTAGATTCCCTGTTTCTGTTGAGGGGCACCAGTAGCCCTTTAGTTATTCTGTTTTGAAATTTTGGAGTTCTCCTCTGCTATCTTTTTCCCTTGCCCCACAGATCCAGCCATATGCCACAACTTGTCCATTCTGCCTTCACAAAATGTCTTGCATCCATCTTCTCTCCACTTATATAACCACTACTGTAGTTTAGGTCCTCATTTTATCTCTCCTGTGTTATTGATATAACCTTTCAATTGGTTTTCCTGCCTCAAATATCTCTTCACTCCAATCCATCTTCTCCACAGCAGCCAAAGTGATTTTTTAAAGCATAGATTTCACCATGTCACTCATTTCCTCAAGAAGTTCCAATGACTCCCGATTGCCTTTAGGATCAAATATAATCTCCTCTATATGGCATTTTCCACCCTTCGCAAACTAGTTCTGGCCTCTCTTTTCTGCCTTATTATCCCTTATGAATATGCGGTTCCCTAAGCTGACTGTGGGTATTGTGAAAAGACATCTTGATCCATACCTGATTCCCTTGACAAGATCCTCAGCAGGGTAGAAAAAGGTAGGGTATTGAAAAAACTTTATGACTACAAGGAAGGCATAATAGGGTTAGTAGGAAGAGTCCCATATCTAGAGTCAAAAGATCTGGGTTCAAGTCCTGCCTTTGCTAATAATTTCTGGGATACCTGGGAATGATCTTCTTTGAAACTGAGTTTCATCATCAAAATGAAGGGGTTGGAGGAGATGGCTTCTGAATTTTCTCCTAAATCTAGATCTATTATTCTAATTCAGACTATGATTCATTTAACATTTAAGACTCTTTCTAGTTTTCTTAATGTATAGTCCTTTTTTTCTTTTCACCTTTTCAATCATGTCTGATTCTTTGTGACTCCATTTGAGGTCTTTTTGGCAGAGATACTAGAGTGGTTTGCCATTTCCTTCACTAGCTCACTTTACAGACGAGGAAACTGAAGCAAACAGGGTTAAGAGACTAGCCAAGGATCTTACAACTAATAAGTGTCTGAGGCCACATTTGAACACAGGAAGATGAGCCTTCCTAATTTCAAGTCCAGCATTCTATCCACTGCACCATCTGACAGCCCTTCTCTTACTGGTTTTAAATAAATCAGCACCTGGGTAACATTAGGAATATAGATTTAGAGCTGGAAATGTCTTGGAGGTCATCTAGTTTTTGAGAACATTTTGAGATGAGGGAACAGATGCACAGAGGGGTAAGTTGACTTGCCTAGGGTCACAGAAATCATATGTGACAGAGATGGGACTTAAATCCAGGTCAGATCCAAAGTCAGCATTCTTTGCACTGTTAAATTCTGAAGCAAAATCTTAAGACTTGATAGGCGAGAAAATAATTTTGTAGAATTTGTATTTTCCCTGAATTCTCCTCACATTAGCTTCTAGAGCATGTGAGATAATTGGTATTAAAAATTATGAAAAACAACCCATAGGGGATTGCAACACCTCCAGCATGTTTAAAGTCTTGAAGTGAAACAGAATAAAAGTTCATCCCCTTTTTGTTTCACTCCCACGCTGATAGTATATTCATAGAAGCGATAAAAGATACCCAAATTAAATTGTCTTTGTTTATGAAATAAGTTTATTTTTTCCATGTGCCAAGAAACTCTGGAGTTTCTTTGCCCAGCCATGGATGTCTCAATTCATCAGGCTATCTATAACTCAAAAGTCCTGTGTTCATCTGATTTTGCAGGTCTATTGGTAGGATAAAAGAAAAGCTTATTCATCTTGTTGGATTAGTTGATCTCTGAGGCCCTTTCTAGCTCTAAGATTCTATTATTCTCTTCTATCCCAACCAGAGACAAGTTGCAGACGTGAATGTTTCTCTCTGGGATAATAGAATCTCAGAGAATTAACTAGCTTTCAAACCCCAAAGCTTTGACCTTCTCTTTTCCTGTCTCATTGATGAGGAGGCCCTTAGCCAAGCATTGTTATTGACAATCCGTGGGGAGGAGTCAATTAACGATAAAGATGGAAAGATGGGCACAAAGGATCACAGATTTGGAGCTGGAAAGGATCTTAGATATCATCTAGTCCAAAACCTTCATTTTAGAGATAAAGAAACTGAAGGCTAGGATCAAAGATAAATGTTGTGGTAGAAGAGAGAGGTGGGGGAGGGGAAGAAGAAAAGGCTTTGTATTTTCCCTTTTTTCCAAGAGAAATACCATATTGAAATCAGCCTTCATTTCTGTGTTAATAGGCACTCATTTTTGTTGTTTAGTCATTCGGTCGTGTCTGACTCTTGTGACCCTATGGACCACTGAACACCAGACCCTTCTATACTATCTTTCAAAGTCTGCCTGAGTTCATATCTAAAGTACTCCTATCTAACCCTTCTATTTTGCTTTCCTTTATTCACTATCTTGAGCAAAGCCAAACAAAAGACAACGGAATCCTAGTCTCAGATGCCCAAGGCCAGTTATCTACTGGCAGATTAGTCATCTTGGTCCTATTTCCAGAAACACAATGAGCTACTCCCTTGTCCATTGACTGACCAGTTTGTGAGCCCATCAGGATTGTATCTTTTTTGGATCTTATATTAACTTGGGAAGTAACAACAGCATCACTTCTATATCTACTGTAAGGAAGGGCAGTAAGTAGAAGTTATAAGGAAGAAGACTTGAACTTGATGTGGAGAAAGTCCTCCTAACAGGCTTCTCAGAGACCCTGTTCTAAGTTTCTAAGGGCTGAGAATAAAAGCTATAGAATGACAAAATCACAGAACATGAGAGTTGAGTGGGATCTCAGGTTTTTATGGAGGCAGCAAAGTTCCATGGAAGTGTGATAGATCTTGGATCATAGGTACTGGGTTCAAATTCTAGTTCTGCCACTTATTTCCTGTGTCACTTATGGCAGCTTTTTGCCTCTCTAGTTTCATTTGTAAAAGGAGGAATTAAGACCTTTAAAGACATCTTTTAACTCTGAACTGGTTTCTATGAACCTCTAAGGAAACTCACCTTTTCTCAAAGCCCATCATAATTATGGATGGCAGGAAGTCTCTTTGGCATGAGTTCAAATGTATCTTCAGACACTACCTTTGGAACCTTGGGCAAGTCACTAAACCCTGCTTGCCTTAGATGAAAAAACTGAGACTCATAGATTAAGGTAACTTGCCCAAAGTCATATAGTTAGTATGTATTTGAAAATAGTGTGACTTAAACATAACAAAAAGAGTTCCAGATCTGGTTTTTATCTTGGCTCTCCACTTGTTAGCTCTTTGACTTTTGGATGGGTTACTTCCCATCTCTGGGCTTCAGTTCTTCCTTTATATGATGGAGAGTGGGAGTTGGACTTGATGGTCTTTAAGATCCCTTCTGAGAATAATAGATTCTGTGATTTTTACTCCAAGACCAATATTTCTTATCCTCCTTGTTCTTCATTCATCTTAATAATTCTATGTGGATGATATGGTATAAATATGAGAACAGAGTCATTTAGAGATTTGGAGCCACTGAAGCTCTTGCCTAAGTATCAAGAACTATTTTGGACCATTCCAGAAGATATTGTTATCCTGGCCTAAAGCTATATAAGATAAACAAAACAATGAACTCATTAAGAGGCACTTGTATTATAAGCAGACTGAGAACTTTGCTGGAATGACTTGGAAACACCTGTGTCTGAAGGGAAAGAATGGTAAAGTGATAATCTAGATATTTAAATCCTAACTCCATGCAAACATACCTCTATGACCTTGGAAAAACTTTTGGCTCTGTAGGTATAACCAGAATTTCCTCCCCAGTAAAATGAGGAGCTTGGAATAGGTGACATCTGAACTTCCTTTTAGTTCTTGAATCTTATATGTTCATGATTTTGAATTGTATTCCTTAAAAATATAAACTTGGCAAAGAAGACATTTCCATATATTAAAAAGACAGAAAAAAAGAGGATTGTGTATGAATAAAATTGAATTTCTGTAATGTGTAGCTTAGAGGTTATAATTTTGAAAGGTTGGACTTATTCTCACCTGGCCAGGGGACTGCTTACTCAGCATTGGTATGAGAGGCTACATGGAGGAATAGAAGCACATTGGCTTGGGAGTCAGAGAAGCTGAGTTCAATGCCAACTCTTTTACCTTTTGGATGATTTTGGACAAGTTATTTCATCTCTCTTTGTCTCAGTTTTCTCATTGGTAAACTGAGAGGAGTAGAGTTGATGGCTAAGGAGTCCAATCTAAACCCTAAGACATCAGTGCCTTTATATTTAAAGTCCCGTGATTCCACTTTCAAATGTGCTCATAATCATTAAGGTCCCTAAAAATCAATTGAATTTGTTGTTTGCTAATATGCAAGTCCTCCATTCATCATGAGACCAGGACTATGGAAAGAACACTGGCTTTTGTTTCAGTGCAATTGGATTCAAATCATGACAATGGAATGAGTCACTGTATCCTCTGACAATCAGATGAGTCACAAAGCTCAGTTTCCTCCTGAGTGATTTGGATTGGATGTCCTCCAAAGACCTTGGACAAGATCTATGCTTGTAGGAAGAAGGCTGTCCAACATAAGGCTCAGAAGGAAGAACATAAGGGAATTTGCATTACTCATATCAGGTTCACAGAGGGATTCGGACCCAAGTAGAGATCCATTGATTATTGGTCCTGTCCTTATGCAAACATCATTTTATTCAGATTGTTGTGTTCAACATGTACTGTTGTATAACTACATTGGAAAGTGTCTTTCTAAAACAAACTCCAGCCTTTGCTCCCTGATTAGTCATTCTACTGGAGTGCCCAGGCACTGACATTGGTTTCTATCCTATTTAATATTTTCATTAATAACCTTCAGGAGGCAGTCAATAAATTAATGAAATTTGCACATGATACTAAATTAAGAGGTGTTGAAAACTCCAGCTACAGCACGATTGTCTAGCATAAACTGCTCAGGGAATTTAGGGCTAGGAAGGAGAATTCAACTGGAAATTAACCTACTGGTCTAACTCTATTTTACTCTACTCTCCCATCATGCAGTCTACTTTTCTGCCAAGGTTAACCTGCTATTTCTCACTTCCCTGCATTATGTAGGCCAGCCCTCTTGCCTGGAATTCACTCCATCCTCATTCTGGCCTCTTGGAATTCTTCTTTTGTTCTCTTAAGGTCCAACTCCAGAGATAGTTCTATATATTCTTGATTAATCTTCCAATTCAAAATATTCTCTCCCACCTGAAAATTTCCTAGAGTACTTTGGATTCCACCGTAGTCTCCATTACACTTTATCCATTATACTTTTATACTCATACACACACACACACACACACACACACACACACACACACATATATATACATATATTTATAATATCTCTGTTCTTATTCAGGAGCATGTCAGCATATTATGAGATGGAATGAATTAAAAAAAATCTTTGACTCCTTAGCATGTAGTAGAGTGACTTAAGTTTATTGAAGGGGGGGAGGGGTTTGGGGGGGCCAGCTGGGTTGCTCAGTAGATTGAGAGCCAGGTCTAGAGGGAAGTCCTAAGTTCAAATCTGGCCTCAGTCACTTCCTAGCTGTGTGATCCTGGGCAAGTCACGTAACCTCCATTGCCTAGCCCTTACCACCCTTCTGCCTTTGAACCAATACATAGTATTAGTAAGGGTTTAAAAAAAAAAGTTTATTGAAGGATTGGGTGGGCCACAAAAACAAACAAACAAACAAAAAAACCTCATGCTACAAAATCTGACTGAAAATAAAAAGTTTAAATGGTTATTTTTTCCTAGGGAGAGAAATCTGCAGATTAGTACTTCTGGAAAAGACTGAGAGACATGAGAATTAATACTCTACCAGTTGTATTTTGTAGCAACAAGGATCACTAGGAATGGTGTTTGTGAATCTGAAATTTAATGGCACTTTATGTTTTGCGAGGACATTATTATGGACATTTTCATTATTTGTTCTTCACAAGAAACCTATGCAATTAGAGTGGTAGGCATTATTATCCCTATTTTATAGATGAGGGGACTAATGTTCAGAGTACTCAAATAACTACTCAGTGCTCAAACTGTTAGCTTGTATTGGAGTCAGGATTTGAACTCCAGGCTCCCTTGACTCCAACTTACAAATGACTTTATTACATGTATATATGCATATCTATGTATGTATCTATGTATCTCTATCTGTCTATATGTATCTATATGTGTATATGTATATAAGTGAACCTACTTCCCAAGGTTTTTGTTAGGATCAAATGAGATAATATTTTTAGTTATTTGCATAGTACTTGGCACAGAGTAGGCACTATCTAAATTCTAACTATTTTCATTAACATTATTATTATATATTTCATCAAGAATATGATATATCCTCTACAGAATGAGAGGAAGCATGGCTCAATAGATACAGTTCTGTGTTCAGGGTCTCAAAGACTAGGATTTAAATTCTGCCTCTCATACATGTTGATAGTACAATTCCAGGCAAGTTACTCAACTTCTTAGTGACTATAAGTTAGAGATGAGTTGCCCTTTTATGAGGAGAAAAGGATTTCTACACCAATATTGCCTGTGCCAATAAAGTCACAAACTTAGATACACACACACTGGCTCACTCAAATAAATTCATCAGTTATCATGTTGGGGATGTGAAAAAAATAAAATTTGAACTCGTTCATCCTTGACTTTCTTGCAGTCCACAAAGCTACCCAAGATATAATCTGGAAGTACATTTCTCATCATATTGATGTTTTTGTTCAACAAGCATTAATGATTCCTTCTTGTCTCTAGGATCAAATATAAAATCCTTCCTTTAACATTTAAAGACTTTCAAATCTGTTTCCACCCTGCCTAAAAATTAGGTTTATTCTATGTTATACTTTATAAATATACAGTCCAACAGAACTGAACTTTTTACTTTTCCCAATCCATAGCTTTCTACTGGTCATCTCCATGCCTTTTCATAGACCATCCTCTATAGATGGAATGTACTCCCTCTTGACCTCAACTTCTTAGAATTTCCAGCTGCTGTGGAAGCTTGTCTCAAGTGCCAACTACTACCCAAAGCCTTTCCTGATACCTTGAACTAATCATGTTCTCCACTTGGAAAGTAAGAACTATAAAACTATATATCTCCTTTAAACTATTAGATCTGTTTCCCAAGATGATTAGGGAAAAAGAACAACCTATGTGCTCTCAAATATTTCTGGCAGCTCTTGATTTATTATATATGAATTTTATATCTTGGTCTCTTGGTCATTTCCCTTCATACTTGAAGAGGACCAAAATGACATCACAATGTTGAGGTCAATGTACAGTGTATCTGACTGTAGCTGATCAGAACAACATGAGCTTGAAAGGCTCTAGCATAGATTGGGCACAAATAGTTCACCCAACATTTGGAGTGGAGATGTTTCTAAATTTGTACATCTCATGTCTCTTTTGAGCTACTGAAATTCCACGTTGCTTATGGAACACAATGACTTCTTTGATGTAGGCATGCCATGTTGGACAATCCTCTGCTAGCATCTCCAGGCAATATCACAATGAGGGTATGGACTGTTTTTACCTTTTTGTTTCAATTTTCATGCTTAGTATGTATATATATATATATATATATATTTATTTATCAACAACCTAATCAACAACAACAATTCATCAACAAACATTTATTACATGCTTAATGTAATAAATATATATTTATGATAGTATGTTGTTGAATTGATGAGGAAACTCAGCTTTGGGCAAAATTTACTAAAGGATGCACAGGAATACCATGATTCAAATTCAACTTGAATACCATAAATTTAAGCCTAGACTACACAAGAAAAATGTAGAATGCATCCCCATCTCTATCTCCTTCAGTGTATACATCCATGAGCAATGGTTCAATTTGGGCTTCATTCTCCTGTGTCTTTTTCCTTGATCTGTATCCTTTAAGAGCCATTAGATTTTATGCTGTTTTTTTTCTCCCCCAATGGCTAGGTCAATAAAAATGACCTCTCAGAAAAAAGTAATAGGAATCTGCTCAGTTCTTTGTTCCATTACAAAAACAAACACATCATTGTATTTTGAGTTGGAAAGTTAATAGGATTGGAGAAATTAGAGCTAGAAAAGGACTGGTTGGTCAACAAAGTCAATCACTTTGATTTAAGCCAGTTTGTCATTTCTGCTTCCAATTTTGAATTCCTCACATCCTTTTTGAAGAATAGCAACATTCTCTCCAACTGTATTTTAGTAGTTATAGATCCTCTACAACATTGGTGATGTATGGGTACCATAGTGGAGCTCTGTCATAATGTGGGATACTCATCTGGAGTAGTATTGTGCTCAGTTCTGGACACTACTGTTTGTGAAGGCCATGAACAAGCTGGAGAGGGGTAAAGGGCCTTGAATCAGACTTCTGAGGATCATCTGAAGTGACTGGGTATGTTTTATTCTGAAGAAAGAAATACTGAGGGGAGACATGATAATTGTCTTCAGGTATTTGAAGAGCTGCCTTCTGGAGGAAGGATTAGACATGTTATCTATAACTAATAGATGCAATAGGTAGCCATTGCAAAGAGGCAAAAATGTAGATTTGATGTCAAGAAAAACTTCCTCATAATCGAACCATATTGTTATTTTCCATGTAGATGTTCATTTAGAGAGGGATATTGATTAGTAATTAAAACTCACTAATAAAACAGCTAGGTGGTACAATGGTAGAGTGCAAGACCTGGAGTCAGGAAGACTCCTTTTCCTGAGTTCAAATCCAGCCTCAGAGACTTACTAGCTGTGTAACCCTGGGCAAGTCACTTAAGCCTGTCTGTCTCAGTTTCCTCATCCATAAAATGAGCTGGAGAGGGAAATGGCAGACCAGTTCAGTATTTTTACCAAGAAAACCTAAAAAGGGACCATGAAGAGTCAGACACAACTGAAAAACAACTAAACAACAAAATATCTCCTGCTATCAGTTGCCAAAGATCACTTTCTCCTCCCCCCCAACTCACAAGAAACTCATGTGTATTTCTATGTCATGTGTAGGATTGAAGAAACTCATGTGTATTATTATGTTTCATGTGTAGGACTGGTATTTAAAGGGATATCTAAAGACAGAATGTGCTGCACTGGGAAGTAGTGGTTTCTCCCTCTTTGGAGGTTTTTAAGCACTAGCCAGATGATCTCTTGTTGGGTATATTTCAATGGGGATTCTCTTCATGTACAAATAGGACTAGAAGACCATTAGGGTCCCTTCCCAGTATCAGCCTCTGTGATTCTGTGATTTCCTGTCCCTCCATAGGAATCTATAGAGAAATCTTTAGATTATAGAGGCACTCTGGTATAAGGCTTGATTTGGAATCAGAGGTTGTTGTTTAGTTGTTTCAGACATGTCAGACTTTGTGACTCCATTTGGTGTTTTCTTGGCAAAGATACTGGATGATTTGCCATTTCCTTCTCTAGTTCATTTTTCAGATGAGGAAATGGAGGCAAAAAGGGTTAAGCAATCTTGTCCATGGTCACACAGCTAGTAAGTATCTGAGGGTGGATTTGAACTCAGGAAAATAAGTCTTTCTGACTCATCCATTGTGCCACCTCAAATCCCAGCTGACTAACTTTGGTGCTAAGTTGTATAAACTTTTGGTGCCCACATTTCCTCATCTATAGAGCGAGAGGGTGAGGTTGGAGTGGAATCAGAGGACTTGATTTTTGTTTCCTTTTCAGGGACCTTCTCTTCTTCCTCCTCCATTCATTCTTTTAGCCAACATTGACTGCATATTAAATTTCTAGCAATAATGGAAAAAAATAAGACATAGTTCCTCCTCTCATGTATCATGCAGTTTGTAAGGAAGTGAGGAAGTACAGTGGTAGAGCACTAAATCTGGAGTCAGCCAGACCTGGGTTCAAATGTGACCTTAGACACTTACTAGCTGAGTGACAATGGGCAAGTCATTTGACATCTACCTCATTTCCTTATCTGTAAAATTGGGCTTATGATAGCTTCAGTTTCAGTGAGGATCAAATGAGATAATATTTGAAAAGTATTTAGCACATACTAAGTGCTCTATAAGTGTTAGCTATCATCAGTAATTGTTCTTATATTTAACATGAGAAATTGAAGCCTGAATAATAAAGTAATTTGCCCAAGATCATTAAGATGGCAAGTAGTAGAACCTACTTTTGAACCCAGGTCCCTTGATTCCAGATTTAGCAATCACTCTCTTCTGATAGAGAATTCCATTCAATTTTGCCTGGTTTTCAAAAACAATTCCTCTCTTGGCTCCCCATTCCAGAACTCTGATTAGTTACATAGGCAAAATCGGCTTCCCTATCAATAATACCATTATAGGCTGCACTAAGTCCATTAATAAATTAACCACCATCCTGCTCACTGCTGCATAATTGAGTGTTGGCTCAGAATTGTTTCCTATGAAGAACTGCACCAATTACTTGTTATCTCATCCACTGAGTTATGCAGGGTTTTTTTCTTTCCTTCTTATAATAGGAGGCCAATTAACACTAACAGGGAGATTTTTATTTCTCCACTAGTTTTTGAACTGGAATAATTAAAAACTGCTACCTGAAATAAATGTCAATGATCTGTAAAGAAATGAAGATGTAATCTGCTCATCAACTCATCTGACACAAGACTTTCCAACTTAGAATTCTTCCATTAAGCTATGTGAGCTTTCTAAAAAAAATTATTTTAAAGGTTTGAAGAAAATTCTCTCTCTGGGGATTTTTCTAGAGTGGCCAGAGTTAGTGAATAAGGCAGAGTTTCTTTTACCTTGAGTAAGTCTTTCTGATTTTTTTTAAGTGTAAAGGACTCCAAATTATCCGACTGAATTCAACCTGGATGGTAGGCACTGGAAACCAAGCCTAGAATTTCCTCCTGAACAATGCTGAGCCCGAATCACATTGGGCAGCACAATTTCATCACAAAAGCTTGCACAGTGCAAAGTCCTCAAGCCTTTCATTTGGTCTCTTTGTCAGCTCTTTGCATTGTTGATCGATGGGCCAGATTGCTGTGGTCAGGATTTTGCCAATAGTCCGCTACGATCTCATGACTGGCATTTTGCCTTTTTAAAAATCATCCCCTTTGCTCTAGGAAAGACTTTGTACCTTTCCAATCAGCTGGGCTGGCTGTTAGGACTTTGGGGTTCTTTACTTATTTCTTTCCAGTGGCAGTGGTTATCATTTATGTGCTCATCGGAGAGAGATATTGACTGGTAATTAAAACTCTGTAAATGGCTCCTGGTGTCAACTGATAAAGGTCAGTTCCCACCCAAGAAACTCATGTGTGTCTCTATTTTCCTCATATGAGATTGCTATTCATGGGGTTGTGCCAGGCCCCTTTGTTCATGTCAGGTGAAGATAATAGATTGCTTCACTCGTTGCTAGTTAAAAAGGAAATGCTGGGGATATTGGATTTCAATTAAGCTTTCCTTCTCTATCTGTCCTGCCCTCTGTGTATTTCTCTTCTGAGTTGGGGAATAAAGGCTCTGAGAAGCATTAAATGCAATTAGAGTGGGCGACGTTGGCCTGGCGAGCTTTATCTCTTGAGGGGCCGAGTCTTGGAGAAGCGACCATGTCAAGAAAAATGATTTCTTCTTAAATTTGGAAAATGGGCTTGTAACATGAAATTAAAAGGTGGGGCTGCTAGGGATGGAGAAGACAAGATAAATCAAAATACAATATCCATCTCAAGAAGAAACAGCTTCGTTAAAGGTTTCCTCATAGCATGTAAATATTTAACAAGTCCTTAATCCTTACCTGTTGATGAACTGTAAACAGGGTACTGGAAATGCATGGCCCAGAGTTGCTCAGAGACTATTTTTATTCCCTTAGGCATCATTTCCAGGACAATTCATAGAATGGAAGATTAACTCAGAGAAGAGATTCTTGTCCTGGTCTCCTCCAGCTGCATCATTCATAGGTACTTCTTTTGCATGGCTATGTATTCTTATGGCTACATGTCTGGCATTCCGATATGTTATCACCCATAATGCAGTGTTGGTGGTGGGTGCTAGACTTATATTTTTAGACTGATGGGTGCATTTAGAAATTGATTGACAATCCCAGGTGTCCTGGCTGGGGCTGGGTTGACTGTGAGACTTAATAAATGAATTGTTTAAAATCTCAGTTCTTGCAATACAAATGAGTACACTTTTAAGAAAAATGGCAGTTTTTCTAATTAGGCAGAAAAAAAAAAGTTGGTCAGCTTTTTTTCAGTGGCTGTAATGACTCACTTATTACTTTTGAAGTTAGAGCTATTTTGTGTGCTTTGGCAAATTCTGGAAATTTCTGCCTCTGTGAGTTTCATGCTGGCAGTAGATAACATTTAGTGAATGCACCTCAAGCATATTTGGTAAAATGCTACAAGCAGATACGAAGAAAATGTAAGTATCTTGAGAGCAGGAAGTATCTAGATTTTGTGTTTGTGCCATCAGCCCCTTAAACTCCATCTTACTGGATGCTCATTGATTAATGAGTCTTCTCTCTATGCTTCATCATATTCTGTCCTCATTATGGTGAAAGTTAATTAAGTGAAAAGGGTAAGTGGGATACAGATTAGCATAGAAGATAGAGGGTTGACCTTGGATCTGAATTCAAGTCTTTCCACTTAAACATATTGGATGTAGAGCAAGACACTTAACTCTTGTTGCCCCAGACTCTCTAAGATAAAGTCTAGGATGAGTTGATCTACATAGATAGAGGGAATTTTTTCACTGAGAAGTTTTTTCTAGGGCCACATGCCCCATCTCAGCTGAGTCTTGTTTAATTTATTCCGGTCCCCTTTGGCTGGTAAAGCTGCTTCTAAATGGAGTAGTGTTGTGTAGTGGCAAATAGTACCTGATTTGAACTCAAGGACTTGTTTTTGCTACCTGTGAACCCTTGAACAAGGCACTTAAATTTTCCCAGTCTTGATTTATGTGTAAAATGAAGGGATGGCCCCTGATGTTCTATCTCCAGATCTGAGATCCTATGGACTTTTTCAACTTTATTTTACCTTTTTGTCATGGCATATTGCTCAAGACTTCCCATTATAGATGGGAGAAGTTTTGCCAGTCGATGGATAGATCTCTTCTCCTTTTCCACCATAATACCCTTCTCTATGATGCCCAGGTTTTATTGACCCATGGATAGCAGCACATATTTTCCTGTATTATTTCATATGCCCCTAAGCAATTCATTCACATGATTATTTGAATCTTGGAGTTCATCAAATAGTGATAGATGAATAGATGAATGCCTGGATTATTTAGTACCATTTGACAGATGCTGAAACTGAGGCCAGCAGAGAATAAGTCACTTTCCCAAGTCACCCAGATAGGAAGGGCAGAGTCAAAAGTCACTGAATCAGAGAATCATAGATTTGGCTTTATGGTGTCCTGGACACCTTTGGTAATCTAGCAAATATTATGAACCTTTTCTTAGAATGATGTTTTAAATGTATAAAACACAATACAAAGATTGTTACAAAGGAACTAATTCTATTGAAAGAAATTATCAAATTATATTTTAAAAAGCAAGTTCACAGATCCTAGTTTAAGAAACTGATTTAGAGCTAAAAGGGACCTTAGAGATCACTGATCCTAGTCTTCTAATGCCTTAACCAATGACATTGCTTATTAAATCACATTATATTTCATCTTCTAAGGAGGATTTGGGTTACAAGTGGATACCATGTTGACCTTGGAGACAGGGAGACCTGGGTTTGAGTCCTACCTCAAATACTAGCTATGTGACTGTAAAATGAGGGAGTCAGATCATCCCCTAAATTTCCTTCAGGCTCTCTATGTAGAATTCTGTGATCCTATGTGCATTAGCTTGCACTGGACAATATCAAAACTCAATCCCACACAACAAATTTTCCTAGCAGGTTTTGTTTTTTGTCAATGTGGCTGGTATTTCCTAGTTGTAATGAGCTTAGTGTCACCTAAACACCTCGAGATTTTGTTGTGGACTCTTTCCTCTACATAACTTAAAAAGAAGTTTTAATAAGGCCTGGAATTCCACTCTCCTTGTTTCCCTTTACTGAAAAAAAAGCTCATTATTTTAAGCCTGTTTCTAGACTTTAAATGAGCTTTCCCTTTTCCTTCAGATTTTCTCTCCCTTTAACTGGTAGCCACAAGAGACAACGATTTAGTAGAGACAATATGGCATAGTGAATAGAGGGCTGAGTCTAAATTCAGGGATTGTTGTTGTTCAGTCATTTCTCAGTTGTGTATGACTCTTTGTGTCCCTATTTGAAGTTTTCTTAAAAGAGATACTGGAGTGGTTTGCCATTTACTTCTCCAGCTCATTTTACAGATAAGAAAACTGAGGCAAACATGATTAAGTATTTTGGTTCCAAGGCATAAGAGAGGTAAGGGCTAGGAAATGGAAAACTTGCCCAGGAAGTATCTGAGGCCAGATTTTGAAACCAAGACCTCACGCATCCAAACCTGGCTCTCAATCCACTGAACCCCCTAGCTGCCCCCCTTGAACTGAACTTTGAAAGAACTAGAGCTTTTAAGAGGTGGAGATTGGGAGGAAATATATTCAAAACCTGGGGAGCAAGAAGGAGTGAAGATGGAAGATGGTAGAGTGTGAAGAGCCACACTAGGTAGGAGGCCATTCTAGGCAGAGTGAAGGCTTTGAGAAGAGCTATTTTTAATAACTCTGGAAAGTCACGTTGTAGCCAGATTATAAAGAGCTTTAATGCCAAACTGAGAAGTGTGTATGTGATCTCAGGGGAACTAGGGAGCCACTAGAGTTCTTCAAATCAGGAGGATGACATAGTCAGACCTGAACTTCAAAAATATCACTCTGGCAGCAGGTAGGTGGGTTCAGATCTCATATTGGGGACACCACTTGGGTAACCCTGGGACATTGACATTACAGCTAAGACCTACTTATTTAGCAGTAGACAGGTTCAAGTCCTTTTCACTTTGAAACCTTGAACCTGTGCTCTGCCTCAGTTTGAATTCTTCACACATTGAAATCAGACACTTGAGGTAACCAGTTGATGAAGTAGATTGGACTGCCAGAGCTGGAATGCATAAGATCTGAGTTCAAATGCTGCCTCTAGCTGGATGACTCCAGGCAAATCATTTAACCTCTGTCTACATCAGCCATGTCTGGCTTTATATGACCTCCTAGACTATTTTCCATGGGATTTTCTTGGCAAAGATATTAGAGGAGAATGTTTTGCCATTTCCTTCTCCAATGTGCCCCCATTTTACAAATGAGGAACTGAGACAAAAAGAGGTAAAGTGACTACTTCAGTTTACTCATCTGTAAAACTGACATAATAATAGCCCTTAACTGGGTGGGCTATTGTATCAAAAGGGATAATGTGCATAAAGTGTTTTGCATACCTTAAATAGTACTCAATGAGGGCCAGTTATCATCATCATCATCACTATTATTTGATTCATTTGGCAATGGCAACATGGAGTTCATTTTTAGCCAATGTTATCTTGTCAGAAATAGAATATTTAGCTGATGACTTTCTTCACACTTCT
Organism: Monodelphis domestica; assembly: GCF_027887165.1. Taxonomy (NCBI): domain Eukaryota; kingdom Metazoa; phylum Chordata; class Mammalia; order Didelphimorphia; family Didelphidae; genus Monodelphis; species Monodelphis domestica. The sequence goes on from NC_077231.1 coordinate 81,387,504, forward strand.
CTATTCTGTCAAGAAACTGGACTTGGCCACATTACACATTGTCTCTTACCCACTAGTTCTTATTTTCTATTCAGAACTAAGTTCAACTGAGTTCTCTTCCTTGTGGGTTCTAGAGAAGTCTGCTCTCAGATGAAATTATTTGTTTAAGCTTCCCTTATTTGCTCAAACCCCAAATTAGCCCCAAATGGGATTTTCTTGGAAAGATCCTAACTGCAGTGATTTGCCATTCCTTCTCCAGCTCATTTTACAGGTGAGGAAACAGAGGCAAACAGGGTCACAGAGCTAGTAAATGCTTGAGGTCAGATTTGAACCTAAGTCTACCTGATTCCAGGCCCAGAGCTCTATCCAATGTGCCATCTAGCTGCTCCACAGTCTCTGGATATACCAGGGATATTATGAGCATTTGGTTTCTTTTGTTTCCTGATGGAGCCAGGGGATCCCTTGGTCTCTACTGGGGAACCCATTTACATTCTGTGCCCCACTGTGTCCTGTGAGGAAGAATTAGGCATTCATGAAAAACCTAAGCATAGACACTAAGAAAGATTGACAGACTCCACACAGCAACCTCTTGGTCAGAACTTTTAGGAAACTGAAGGAAATATCATGACTTAAGGAAGTATCATGAGCCTACATGGATAGATCAGAAGAGAATAAAGATGTGAGGGATGAACTCAGTGTGACAGACTTCTGAGCACAGTGCCTGGCACTTGTAGGTGCTAAATAAATGGTTTCTAGTTAGTTGGTTGATTGATTCTATCTGAGCTACTCCTTGAATGAACTAGGCTAGGGCTGACTTAGTGGACAGCATATCAGGTTTGGAATGAGGAGTCCTTGGGTTCAAATTTAGCCTCAGACACTTCCCAGCTGTGTGACTTTAGGGAAGTAACAACCCTTTTTGCCTAGCCCTTGACCTTCTGTTTTACAGTTATTAAGAAAAAAAGAAAGGAAAGGAAGAAAGGAAAAGAAGGAAGGATTGAAAGAAAAAGAAAGAAAAGAAGAAATGAAGGAAGGAAGAAAAAAGGAAAGAAGAAACTAGGCAGTTTAGGATCTAGTGCTAGAAAGCTTGATCAAAGGGGTGCCAAACGTGTGAAATAATTGATTCACTGGAAAGAGACCTGGGGATCTCTTTGAGTAGATGAAGAGTACAAGGGACTTTGGGCAGCTAGATAGCACAGCAGACAGAATACTGGGCCTGGAGTCAGAAAGACTTGAGTTCAGATCTCACTATAGTTACTGAAAAACTTGTGTGACCCTGGGCAAGTCACTTTACCTGTTTGCCTCACTTTTCTCATCTGTAAAACGAGATGAAGGAAATAGCAAACTACTCCAGTGTCTTTGCCAAGAAAACCCCAAATGGGGTCACAAAGAGACAGGCATGACTGAACAAGACAAAAAAAAATGAAGAACACAAGGACTTTATAGAAGTGATAGTGATGGGATATATGTAGCTCCTATAGTATATACTGCTGACTTTAACTGCCCTATGATGGGAGCAAATTGTACAGAATGGGAAAAATGATGGGAAAAGAAAAAAATGATTTGGGAGTCATAGGACCTCAGTTCAAATTTTGCTTCTGATATTTACTACCTGGTTCATCTTAGGCAAGTTATTTAATCTCCATGGACCTCCGTTTATGCAACTTTAAAATGATGTGGTTTGACTTATGGTCTCTACCATGCCCCATGTGCCACAAACTTTGCGCCTCAGCCTTTGGACTCCAAAGCCACATGAGGGTAAGCTGTAGATGAAACTGCACAAAGACAATAGTCATTCTCGGTCACCGAGAAACTACCACTACTACTACTCTACTATTCTTTCCATGTTCTTCTTAGATGTGATATTGGGAAAGTCACTTTCCCTCTCTGAGTTTCATATATAAAATTAAGGATATTAGACTCAATGGCCTTTGGTGTCTCTTCTATTTCTAAGTCCAAGGTCCTATAACCTCCCAGCTTAAAATTTTTTGGGTTAGTGAGACAATGTCTGGAGGTATGTAGTCTTCTTCCTTCTTCCTGAGAGAGCAGATATTGATGGGGGTTTTTTTCATCCTATTAATCATTAAGAGATTTCCTGCCAAGAAATCCTGGTGAGGTGGCAAGCTGAAAAAACTCTAGGCAGAAGGTTAGACCAATTAAAGATTTTCTAATCTAACTCTTGGTCTTCGGATTCCAAAGAAACGGGACTATGTAGATTTGTATAACTAAATGAGTTAAAAATTTTAGTATGGTTTAAACAAAAAAGTAACCTTGTAATATATTTAAAACTTTGGGCAAAGCCTGTATCTTTTTTTTTCATGAACTCTCATCATTTGCTCATTTTCATTTTCATTGAATATTACAATATTGGAGTTTCTCTAAAGTACTGCAGTTCAAAATTATGTTCCATCAATATTACATTAAGTTTTTGTCATGCCTGTCACCTGAATGAACATCTTGAATATTTTGCAAATGCAACTGGAATTCTTATTATCTTTGAATGATGGATAGCTGCATTGTTCCAGTAATACAAAATAGTTATATAACACTAGTGAGCCAAGTTAAGACTTAACATCAAGAAGCAATTCCATGTTCTATTCCATGGACCACCATGATGCTTCTCCTTCTTCAAAAATCAAGTGTGAAAGTGTAGGTGCATACACTGGGGTCAAAGACAGATTTTGGCTTCTATTGACAACAGAAAAGAATGATTAAAAATTAATGAATTGAGCAATCTGTTTATACTGTGAATGAAATGGGGATTGGTGTAGGAAAGTGTTGATTGAAGTTGAAACCATGTTGTGAAATACATTAATGCGGAGTTTTGAATATATTACCAGGTACTCTAGTTCCTTAGGGCTTTAATGATACAGAGAACCCGGGACGTGAACATTACTTTCTGGTAGAATATAAGCTCTGTGTGCGCCAAGTCCATCTCACTTTTGTTTTTGAATCCTTACTAACTGGTATAGTACCCAACATGTTGTGGATCCATAATAAATGTTGATCATTTCAATAAATGAATAGCTTTGAAAATAGAAATTGAAAGTATAAATTGGGTTCTCATTAATGCCTCTGATAACTGTACATCCCAGTTGTAGGTATTAGCTGGCAACTGGCATTTAACCATGATATATTCATTGTAAATTGGCTGCCATTACATTTTCATCATCCTTGCTATACTTTAAAGTTGTTTGTTGTTCTTATTTAAACCCTTACCTTCTGTCTTATGGGTTCCAAAGCAGAACATTGGTAAGGGCTAGACAATTGGAGTTTAGGGGCTTACCCAGGGTCACACAACTAGGAAGTGTCTGAGGCCAGATTTGGACCCAGGACATCCCACCTTTAAGCCTGTCTGTCTTTCAGTCCATTGAACCACCTAACTGTCCCTCCTTTAAGATTTATGAAGCACGTTATATATTCTACGTCATTTGAATTTCATAACAACCTTGGTGGGTAGGAGCTATTATTATTTCTATTTTGTAGATGAAAAAACTCAGGCTTAGAGATATGGACTAATTTACCCAGGACTGAAGAGCTAGTAAATGTTTGAGGTAATATTAGAATTCAGGTCTTCTTGAATCCAAGGGTAATGATCTATCTACTAGGAGACATGTGTGATAGGGAATAGCGATTTGTACTCAGCCCTGGGTTTAAGCCCCATCTCATACACTGGCTGTGTGACCTTAGGCAAGTCATTTAGCCACTCAGTATTGGACAGATGTCTGCATTGCCAGCCTACACTGGAAGAAGGAGCTCCTTATTTGGTTTTCTATATTGATGAAATCACAAAAATGCACAGCCAAGAGCAGAGGAAGCCCAATGTGGTAAATATTTAACAAAATAAATAAAAAGAAAATTAATATTTATAAGTTAAATAAATACAAAGGACACAGTAGAACACAGATAATGTTGACATGTGGTTTTCTAAGTCACTATGTAGACTTCAGGAATACTTATGTTGAGTGGTTCTGATTTCTTTTTGAGTTTGATGGCACTAAGAGGAGCTGTCCAGTTTTTCTTAAAACATTTATGTTTATATCCTTATGCATGAAAATGATTTATTCACTTGAAATTTATATCATCCACATATAGATTGTCTATTTTTTCTTCCATTCTCTTGTTTAAAAATACTTTGGGAATTTAAACCATTTTCACTGTAATCTGGATTTTCTGACCTGATAACCTGGCATCCATTCTTAGAATCAATGTATCTAACTCAATTGCTGGAACCTAGAATTTAATATGTTCTGTGTATATACAATTTAATCATAACCAGACTATATAATAAAATAAATTATTAAATGAGTGAAAAAAAAACTTGCTAGCCTGCTGACTTTTGCTTGGGAGTGGGTGGGCATTCATTGGCTATTTACTTTTTTCTTCTCCACTGTGAAGAGTATTTTAAGGGCACCTTTTGGCAAACCTTTCAGTCTTGCATTTTTCAACTCTCTAAACTTGGCTTTTCTTTGTGAGTTCTATTTTTCCCAAGACTCCTCTCCATCAGAAAACCTACTAGGTTCATGTTTGCTGGCACTGTGGGCTTTGCGTGTCTAAGTTGTTTTGTCACCATTGAGTGTTGTTTTTCCCCCGAACATTTTCTCACTTAACTCTTTCACAAAGTAGCTAAAATCCATCACCCAAATAGAAAACATAGTGTACATAGACCATTTTCTGAGAATGACCCACTTTTGCCCTAAGGAAGAGGAATCGGAAGATGTGAAAAAACCGCATCCACTTACCCAATGTTTTTAATGTCCTAACATCTGTATAGACAAGGCGAGAAAAAAATATAAAGCATGAAAATCTTTGAGTAAAGCATTTTTGCAGGATCTCTTAGGAACTTGAGCAAATAATTGAGTCTCCTTTCTTGGAGATAATTACAACAGGTAGGGTTCAATAATCCAACAAATATTTATAAAGTGTTTAAACAAGGTATGGGGCAGGCAGATGGCACAGAGGATTGAGTTCTGGGTATAGAGTCAGAAAGATTCATTTATTTCCCTCAGTTGAAATGCAATCTCACACACTTATTAGTTGTGTGACCCTTGGCAAGTCATTTCACCCTGTGTACCTCAGTTTCCTCATCTGGAAAATGATATGGAGAAGGAAATGTCAAACTACTCCAGTGTCTTTGCCAAGAAAACCCCAAATGGGGTCACAAAGTCAGACACAACTGAAACGTCTGAACAATGACATATATTTTGTATTTATTCTTCATGTAGATATGTATGACATATAGCCTTATATATAAATATAGCTGTAGATATATGCTCTTTTTATTTATTTATTTATTTATTTATGAATATTTTTCCATGGTTCCATGATTAATTTTCTTTCCCTACCCTCTAACCTTCCCCTCCCAGAGCCAACAAGCAATTCCACTGGGTTGTACATATGTTATCACTTGATACCTATTTCCTTATTATTTATTTTTGTGAGGGAGTATATATGTATACTCTGTAAGAGTACAGACTATTTCATTTATCATCTTTGTATTCCTGGAGTCTGGCACTGATAGGTACTTAATAAATACTCATTGATTAGGAGAGGAATTTCACTGGGATAGGACACATTTTGTTTTCTTTTTTCAACCAGTTCTAGTCAGAACCTTCTCTGTTGGTATTCTTTGACAATGACATAGAGCAGGGTCTTCAAATAGAAACAGGAGCCCCTTTATGAATTATTATGAATATTGAATTGAATTGAATTAATGAATTGAACATTGAATTATGAATAAATGTATACATAAGGCCAACCATTCCTGGCTGCATTGATTAGTTTTAAATGTAATATTATTTCTATTTTGGGCAGCTAAATGTCACAATGGATATTAGTGCCATGTCTGGAGTCAGGAAGACTTGTGTTCAAATTTGGCCTCAGACACTTAGTAGATGCATGACTCTGGGCAAGTCACTTCATCCTGTTGGCTTCAGTTTCCTCCTTTGTAAAATGAGCTGGAGAAGGAAACGACAAACCGCTTTCATATCTTTGCCAAGAAAACCCCAAATGGAGTCACAAAGAATCAGAAACAACTGAATAGAAACAAACAGCACCAATGTTTTATTATATTTTTATTTATTTTGTTAACTATTTCCCAATTACATTTTAATTTCATTTGAACCCCACTTGGGGATTTTGTGGGCAGCATGAAGCCTATGGTTGGGTCTCAGATGCCTCTGATTTAGGGCACTAATAGACAAATTCCCTAATAAAAATTCCCTAGGGGTATCCAAGTAGATGAAAGACATGAGTGGAGAAATCAGGTCTTTCTAGTTCTAAGGCTAACACTATACATTGTACCCCTATACATTCTGAACCCCTTTTATCATGTAAGCTCCTTGAGGACAGGGATTATTTATTTTTACCTTTTCATCCTCAGTGCCTCACATGGAACCTGGCACAGAGTAGAATTTAATAATTAGGGGGCAGCTGAGTAGCTCAGTGGGTGGAGAGCCAGTCCTAGAGACGGGAAGTCCTTGGTTCAAATCTGGACTCAGATACTTCCCAGCTGTGTGACCCTGGGCAAGTCACTTAACCCCCACTGCCTAGCCCTTACCACTCTTCTGCCTTAGAACCAATTCACAGTATCAATCCCAAGATGGAAGGTAAGGATTTAAAAAAAAAAGAATTTAATAATAGCCTGGTAATTGACAAATCTATCTTATATGCATGTCATGAAGCATATACATAGGTGGATACATTAATATGCCATGAGAGAAATGCGCAGAAATATATTGGACTGTTCATGGATTATATGCCTCTTAATTGAGAAACAGCCGAGTTCAGTTTGGAGACAGGCTCATTCCCAGGTAGAGTAATGTAGAATAATGATTTTTGGCTCTAGTGAGTCTCAAAAAACCATTTACTAAGTTGTGGAGGAGCTGCAATCAGTAATGGTATTAACTTTAGCAAAATCCTAGGTCTTTGCATTACCTATTTCTCATCCTGACCTATTCAGGGAGCTTTTTTTATGATTTATTTTTATTTTTTTCCTTTCTTTTTTAAAAAAATTATCTTTATTTTATTCCAATAACAAATTTACACGTAAGTTTTACAGTTACATGATTTATTGTGTCTTCTTCCTCCCCCCCCCCCCAGAGCTGACAAACAATTCCATTGGGTTAGACACATATTATCACTCAAAACACATTTCCATATTATTCATTTTTGTAAGTGAATACACTTATAAAGCCAAAACCCCCAAACACATACCCAGATAAATAAGTGGCAAATCCTATGTTTCATCTGCATTCCAACTCCAACAATTCTTTCTCTGGAGGTGGAGAGCATTCTTTTCATAAGTCCCCCAGGGAGGCAGGGAAGCTCACCACTTGTGCCACTCATAAGCTTAGTTATTGGGGAATTGGAGGTTTGATGAATTGCCCGGGATTATAACACAGAATGTGTCAGAGATGAGCCTTGAACTCAAGTCTTCTCATGGTCTTCCTATAATGGAGAAGGTTTGTAGATGGTAAAAGAAGCAGGATCTAGGAGAGACAGCTGATGTTTAGGCTGGTTCAGAGGGAGAGAAGAAGGGGTTTGATTAGTTTCTCTCTTTAGCCTTCCCTCCTCAGCTATGGCTGCTCTCACAAATTGGCTTTTGTCCCTCTTGTCCTCCTTCACTACTAAAACCAAAATGTTTCCCTCCCTCTTTAAGCTGTTCCACTCACAATTGATTCAAATTTGGGAAAGGATTACTACTTTGACGTAAATTAATTCAATTAGGGTAATACAAACTGGCCGGAAAAAGAATGGGAAAGGAAAATGGGGAAAAGGGGGTCCCTTCTCTAACTAGCCCCTTTTCCTCCCTCCTCGAGTTTTGGGGGGGGGAACTCAGGCTTTGGCAGCCTGAGCCCCCTGAGAGATAGTCAGGTTGACTGACCCTGGGTTTGGCCCCTTGGCCACAGTTCAGACCCAGGACAGCAGGAGCTGAAGTAAAGTCTGACAGAGTTCAATATCTTTTCTCAGGTTTCTCTTCAGTAGTCTTTTTTTCAATTGGGAAATGTTGGGGTGGGGTGAGTATATCCACTCACTAGCAGGAAAAAGGTGGGTAACCCTCAGGAGAAAGTTTTAACCAACCCTCTCTCTTCAGCTTCTCAAAACTGAGAAACCAACTGCTCTTCAGAAGGAACCTTCTGGCTCCTCAAGATTCCAACCTCCTGGGGCCCTTCTCCTGATGAGGAGAAAGATTCTTCCTTTAATGCCAGCCTCTGTCACACTTCCCAAGGCCAAATTTGTATCCACTACTTCCTACTGCCTCTCATTCAAGTATATAAGTGTGAGGGGAAGAAGGGTTGGGGGACAGGTAAGTGGTACAGTGGGGACAGCGCCAAGTCTGGAGTCAGGAAGATCTGAGTTCAAATTTGTCTTCAGACACTTAATAAGCTATATGACTTTGAGTAAGTTACTTAACCCTGTTTGCTTCAGTTTCCTCACCTATAAAATGAGGTGGAGAAGGAAATGGGCAAACTGGTCCAGTATCTTTGCCAAAAAAAACCCTAAATGGAGTCACAGAGAATAGGACCTGACTGAACAACAAAAACACACATGCATATATACACACATGTATGTATTATATATTTATATGCATGTGTATGTAAACTCACATTTATATATTCATATGATTATATAGTTCTAATTTGAAATTAAAATCACTTGATAAGTATTTATGTGTCAGGCACTGGGCTAAGCAGTGTGCATACAAGTAAGACAGTCCTGCTCTCAAGGAACTGGCATTCAATGGGGATTTATGCACTGTGAAAGGGTTTTAAAATGGCTAGGAACTGATGTGGATGAACAGATAGATCGGTAGATGGATAAATGGATAAATAAATATAGATAGATAGATAGATAGATAGATAGATGATGAATATATAGACAGACAGAAGAGTAGATGGATGAATAAGTAGATGGATGAATGGGCAAAGAGACAGATGGAAGTATGAATAGATAATTGTTAAATGGATAGATAACAGATGAATGGATCATTAGATAGATAGATAGATAGATAGACAGACAGATAGACACACAGATGGATAGATAGATAGATAGATAGATAGATAGATAGATAGATAGATAGATAGATAGATAGGTAGATAGATAGGTAGATAGATAGGTAGGTAGATAGATAGATAGATAGATAGATAGATAGATAGATAGATAGATAGGTAGATAGATAGGTAGGTAGATAGATAGATAGATAGATAGATAGATAGATAGATAGATAGATAGATAGATAGATGGATGGATGGGTAGATAGACATGATAGACAGGTAGATTGATGAATAGACAGACAGACTGATAGATAGATATAGTTAGACAAAGAGATGGATAGATGGAGAGCAGAGAGAGCCAGAAATCATATATTATATATTTTTACACACAGTACATATGATATGTGCACATATGTGTGCACATGCATTTATGTATACACAACTACACAGGTATGTTTATATACACATTGCAGATATACACATTTTAGTTGTTGTTCATACAACAATTGTGTTAGACTCCGTGACCCCCAGAAGCCATATTATCCTGGACTTTTCTTGACAAAGGTAAGTCATTTACCATTTCCTTTTCCAGTGGATTAATTCAAACAGGTAAAGTGTGATCAAACAAGATCACAAAGGCAGTCAGTATCTGAGGTTAGATTTGAATTCAGATCTTCCTATCTCCAGAGTCAGTACTCTAACCACTGAGCAACCTAACTGCCTTGATATACTCTATAAAATACTGTATTATGGTATATGTGGCACATACTAAGAAATGTGTACCCATGACTAAACATGCTTTTAGTATACTAATAGGACTACCTGTCTGTTATCATCTCCCTTTAGATCAGCAGAAAATATAACAAGCAGGCATTTTTAACTTCCATCATTTAACCAGAGTTGTGGACTGGTTGCAGATAAGTGAATCATAGATATTATTCAATTCTCTGCCACTGAAATAACTGAGCAGTTCCCAGTCCATTTTGGGCTACAAACTTCGTGTTGGCCACATTCTCCTCTGTTCCCATGAATGTTTATGACTAATCCTGCAATGGACATGGCTTGCTCTGATTTCCATGGACGGAAGCCACGTGGTCCATTATCTTGTAACACAGCTCGGTACTGGCTGTTAGAAATATGGGCTGAATGACACCAAACCAAAATGTGATTAACACCTCCCCCAATGGCCTGGCTATTTGCTTTTCAAAGAGAATGCATCTGTTGCATAGTGACACCCCCAAATACTATCATTCTTGGTGCCTTGAAAAATAATAAGGCAATTACAAAAGCTTTGGCTATCATGCCAAGCTCCCTGTTTTCCACATCAGGTATTGGATTGAGGAGGAAGTTGTGTCTGAGGAAGGTGCAAAAAATCAATTCAGCATGATTGATTTTGTGCCTGGCATACCCCAGGTGACCATGTTGAGCAGAGAAGTCATCAATTTGCTCCCCGAAATGGGTTGTGTGGCTTGGCTGTAAATATTTCAGAAATTGGGATGCTATGTGTTTCTTTGTTCTCAATGTTGACCATGCAGGGATGGATAGATGGCAGGATGTTACTGCCTAGGTTAGTAGGTGCTGCTATGGACCAAGGAAACCAAAAAAATAGTTACTTAAGGGTTGCATTTGGGACTTTCTTAAGCTCCTTTTCTTTGTGTGGCTGCCTGTATCTGGAAAGGAGATTTATTTTTATTACATATTTTAAAAGCTGGTAAAAAAGAAACACCAGGTCCTGGCTACAGCATTAAAGTCAGAGCATTTTTTAAAAAGACTGAAGCATCTTCATGGAAATATAGTCAATTCAGGAAAGAGCCTTAAATATCAGAGCATTATTCAGTCAAGAAATCTGTGCATTTTAGTAAGTCTGAACTTTGCAATATGGAATCTTTTTTAATATAGGCATTGTTTTCACTTTGTATTTCTAGCATAATCTTGTGCTTTTTTGGGTTTAGTTCTTTTTTGTTTTGTTCAGGCCTGAGATTCCTGATTCAGTAAGTTCTCAGCAAAAAAACATTCTCAACTATTGCCAGTCTGTAACTATTCTGCAGCTGATTTTTTTTTTTTGGCACAGGCTATGCAAGCTGTCTGAGAATCTGGATTTGAACCCAAAGCAAGCTTCCTCTTGATTATACCATGTTCTCTCTCTCTGAGTCAACAACACTTAAGGGTTGTCTTATTGTACTGAATGGAAACAAGCATTTTTCTTTTCATCATTTTATATTTTTGAAAGTATATTCTCAAGATATCTCTTTATTTGGTCTTTACAACTCTGTGAGACAGGAAGGATATGTATTTTCCCATTTATTTTTTAGCTGTGGAGAACTGACACCCAGAGAAATTGATTCAGAAGCATACTTTGGAGTTTTCTTAGGAAGCAGATAGGATGTTGGTCATCTTCCAAAGGTCCAAGCAATGAATCATTATCCAAAGCTCCAGGGGAGCTCAGAAAGCAAGCTCCTGGAATGAATGACCTTATTTAGCCTCCACCAGAAGGTGAAGGTCACATAATTAGAGAGAAGAGTCTGCATTAGAACTCATTTCTTATGACTCTTAGGACATTGATCTTTTTACTATAAAGAATTAAAATAGAATTGAATAGTTCATCATAGAATCCCAGAGCTCAAAAGTACTTTAGAGGTTAGTTAGTCAGACAGTCAGATAGGTTTCTAAGTGCTGGGACTGGAGCTAGGAAGATCTGAGATTAAATTTCACTTCAAAACCTTAAGAGTTATGTGACCCTGGGAAAGTCACTTACCTTCTGTCTGCTTTAGTTTTCTCAAGAATAAAATGAGAATAGTGGTAGCACCTATTTCCCATGGTGGCTATGAGAATCAAATGAGAAAATAGTTGTAAAGAGCTTAGCTTAGGTACTCAGTGCTTATTCCCTCCCTTTCCCTAACTGAATTCTTCTTTATTTTCTTAATTTTTTATTTTAATTTTTCAAATTACACGTTGATGTTTTCCTTTTTTCTGACATTTTGCAATCCATGTTTCCTCCTTCCTTCTCCTCTCTCCTTTTAATGTATTATTTTTCAAACAATTTGAAAATAAAGATCCTAGACTAGTTTTTGAATAATACTCAGCAGTATATGTTATTTCCCTTCCTCCTGGGAGAATTTGAGGAAGATTTGCTCATTGTTTAAAATGAATTACAGCTATAGGAAGACTGACAAAGTCTCTCTCCTGATTTTCTGGGCTCTGCTTCTGGCAGGTCACCCAGCTGCTGCTACAATATGGCCTTTCCCCCTTAACCAAATGATGAAACTCCTGAGATGACAGAGAGGGTGATGATCATCCTACTGGTCCATATGTGAATCAATGCTGTCCCCTTTCTGGTGTGAAATGTCACGTCCCGGGAAGACAGCTATTACTGCCTAGAGAAAGAATCTTGTCTTTGTTAAAGGTCCTATAACAATGAGTTATTGTAAACCCAACCTCCATTTATGCTGGTGAATAGTTCCAGGGCTTCTATCTGCAGACATGGGCAATGAGATTTTTTTTTAAAAAAGGAATAGTTTAAAGTTAAGGCAGAAAATGGTTTTGAAATAAAATTCAATGGGTTTGCCATTGTAGCTAAACATTAAAATGGTCACAACTCTAAAATGCTTGGAATTTTAGTACCGAGTCCTTCGGGACTTGTTTTTTCTTCTTCTTCAGAAAAGCAGCCTATATTACTGATTCAGAAAGTAGGGGTAGACTTGCAGACCCTGTTTATAAACTTCTGTGGGGTTTTCCCCCCCAATTTCATCCTAACTTTGCAGGTTTTATTCGAGTGTTTGTCGCGACGGAGGCCTCAGGGATGTAGAATTCGATGTTGTGGCCAAAATGATTTAATACTCTTCTTAGTGGCAGCAGCTCAGGGAGGCTAGATTTGGAATTGGCTGACAGGGCACAGCTACCTTAGTAATAGAAATTGTCTTAATGTTTGTTGACAGTTTGGTACAGATAGCAAGGTCGGTGGGTCCTTTTCTGTGCTCTAAGTTAATTGGACTGTGTTCAAGCTAGGAAATGCATTAGGAAAGGTAAACAGGCTGGAATTCATCCCCAAAAGGTTCATTCTGGTGTGGAGATAAACATTGCAAGCTTATTCTGACTGGCATCCTCCACTCCAGTAAGACCCTGGTTTGGTTCTGAATGGATTATTTGAAGGAGTACAGGGTCCCTGTGTTGCCAAGAGTGCCATCATCTTTGGAGCCAAAGTCCCAATGGCATCAAGGCCACCATGCCAAAGAATCACTCATCCAAGGCCAGAGACCAGAGTCAGGGTCTCTCTTGAGAGGTCTGGCTCAGGCCTCAGAACAGCTGTTGGCCCCGACTCTGGACTGTGTTTATTTCACAAACACGAGGGCATTACTCAGGAAGGCTGCCATCGCTATCTCGTTGGACCAGGCTGCTCTAACACTTTCCTCTCAGGGCTGAAAAGAGAGGTTCTCCAATGCTTTCTGTCTCTATTCGATTTTTGAGTCCAGCTGTCAACCAGTTTTCCCAGGCTTCCTCCGTCTCTTTTCATGCCCTTGGCAGAGAGTTAGCAAGGTCTCTGACTATAGGTCAATAAGAATTTTGACCTTAGTCAATGGAAATGGAATTGAAGTGACTGATGCTCAAAAATCATCTCAGTGGACCATTCCCTAATAGATGAATGGTCAGATGAAGGATGTGATTAGGCAGTTTTCAGAGGAAGAAATCCAAGTTATTAATAACTAAATGAAAAAGTGCTCTAAATCACTAATAGGGAAATGCAAATTAAAGCAGCTTGAAGTTCCACCTCACACCTATCAGAATGACCAAGATGACAATGGCAAAATTTGGAGGGTTTATGGGAAAGCAAATACACTTGGATGCTGCTGGTGGATGGATGGATGATTTTGAGTGGAGCCAGAAGGTAATAGATTGCTTAGTTCTTTCTTAATTATTGTTCCCAGTATAAGAGCAAAGATATAGGTAGAAGGGAATATAAAAATATGTACATATATACACACATATATGTCTTCCACAAATATTATAAATATACAGATGTTTTCTAGATATCTATTTTATATCTCTGTAGGATAGTTACAGCTCTCTCTTCTATATAGTTATCTATAGAATATACCAACATATTCTATATGGAATATCCATAGAATATAGAGATATTGCTATTCTATAGATATAGCTATAAGATAGGCTATATTTATAGACTATATAATCTATGGCATAGATATATTCAATGGAATATATCTCCTGTATTATATATAATCTGTATTATATCTGTAAAGAATATCTATAGCTCTTTAGATATTCTATATATGCTATAAGGAATATGTTCCATATGTAGGGTATATACACATGATATGTAGACTATATTCTGTTACACATATACATATATGTGTATGTATAGATATGTGCATGTGTGTATTATATCTTGCCTAGATTCTTGCTCCTGTTCTGGGGAAAAATGTACTTTTATATACACATACATATACATATCTCCTTCCCTACGCACACCCAAATGCACACATACACACATAGTATGTCCAAAAGGCTTAGGGCCATTTGAAACCATCCAGTAGCTTAAAATGGCTCTAAGAGTTTTGAGCCACCCTGGAAGTGTTTGTGTATAGAGCAGTTTCAGCAAACCTCTATCCACCTTGTCTCCTTCTCCAAAGACTGTGGGGGAGATGCTTTAAAAGAAGGAAATAGAAACACTCTGATTCTGGCCTACTGAGAAAGGATGATCATTGCCTGGGGAATTGTTTATATTCATCTACATGACTCTGCAGGAGAGAATATTTTACCTGCAATGTGCTATTTTAAAAAAATATTTCAAAGAGGGGAAAATGAAACATTTCTGGAATTCCTTTGAAATTTGCATAGATTCATCAAATCTTCTCTTGAGCAGAATGTCATTCATTAAGCCTCTCTTATTTTCATAAATTAAAAGCAAATACTATCTCTTTTCATAATTCCCTATTTGTGAATTATTCTCTAGCTCATAAGGGAATAAAGTGCTGGAGCACTTTTATTCCTAGTAAAGAAAGAAGAAACTGGGGCTGTTGAGGAAGAGGATGAAGGGAAGGAACTTTTCCAATCATCTACAACTTTATTTGTGAAGGGCATTGTTCATTATCATTATTCATCCTTCTTGTCATTGAATGATTTAAGAAATTCTTATGTGTTTCTTTCTCAGTCCTTGATTCACTGTGTGACTGTGGGCAAGTCATTTCTGCTCCCTTAAGCCTTGTTTTCCCATCTGAAAATTACATATAATCATACTTACAAAGTTATTGAGGAAAACTCATTAAGTAAATGGCAACTCATTTAGTAAATTATGGCTCCTGTATGCCAGATGTTACCCTAACTGTTTTAAAAAGCTAATGCCCCTCTTGAAGATGAATGAATCACTCCATTCTTTTCATCCATCAGGACCCCTTCCTTTCCATTCTTTCCTTGGAAGAAGAGTCTGGTGCTAAGTAGTTTCCTTGGGAGGATTATGGAGCCTATTTTCCAATTCTCTAATGAGCCCTGATCCTCAGAAGCTATGTAGATAATTCTGAATAGTTTTCTGTAAGTAAAATAAGTTATTTCCTCCACCGCTTTCTATTCAGATGGGAACAACCCCTAACTCATATTATCATTCTCTTCTACTTGCCCTACTGTCATAGTCTCCTAACTGGTTGCCTCTGCTCCAGTCTCTAATCTCTCCAATCTCTCCACCATACAGGTGCCAAATAGACATACCTAAAGCACAGGCTTGACTATGTTGGCCCTTCAGTGGCTCCCAATTGCCTTTCAAGTGAATTACAAAAGTCCTCCATGTGTTATCCCAAGCCTTTCACAGTCTTGCCTCAGCCAATCTTTTCAAGATAAAAACATCACACCCCTTCAAAATTCTATACTCCATCCAAACTGGAATACTTTTAGGTCCCTCATTCATGACATTCTGTTTTCTCTCTAAATTTATGTATAGGCTCTGGAATGACTCCCCTACCTCTTCTCATTGGTCTCTTAGAACTCTTACTTTTGTGCACTTGCCATTTTCTGTGGAAAGCTTTTCTGCATCTCCCTCCCTAAGTGCACTCCTTCTGAAAATGGCTTTGCATTCACTCTGTATCCATTTCTATATTTCCTTGTAGAATATATGTTCTTTGAGGGTAGCGACTCTTATCTTTGCATTTGTATTCTTGGTGACCAACACAATGCCTGGCAAATAGTAAGCACTTAAAAGAAAATGTTTTGCTTTTATATATAATGAAATGATATCCAAAAAAAGAAAAAACAAAAAAAACATGGAGTAAGTATTGAGAAAAATCCCAGCAGAAGCACTGAGAAAGACAAAGGATTATGCATTTCGAGATTTGAAGACACATTAAGACCATTAAGTTTCCACCTCCCAATCTCCACCTCCAGTCCCTTTATTTTACATTCTAGAAACTTGAAGCCCAGAGAGACTGAATCACCTACTTAGGGACACATAGCTAGTGTCTGATGTGGGATTCGAACCCAGGTTTTTCTTATTCTAGGTCCAATACTTCATTACACTGCCTCTCTTGGGCTCAGGTTAAATAGAGAGGGAAAAAAGGGAGGGAGAGAGTCAGAGACAGAAACTGACAAAGAGGGTGACAGAGACAGACAGAAACAGAGAGAGTAGAGAACATTCATTAAGCACTTACCACCTGCCTGACTCCTATTAGGTAGTCTCTACTTAACTATATGTCAGAGCAGAGTTGAGAGAATGTTGGGCTCATAATTAGGAAGTCCTGAGTGCAAATACTGCCTCAGATTTCTAGTTATGAGATCTTGGACAGGAAATCTAACTTCTCTCTATCTTTGTTTTTTCATCTGTAAAACTTATCTCACATAGTTGTTGTAAGGATTAGATAACTTAAATAAAGTACTAGTCAAGCTCTCATGCCCTATATAATTGCTAACCTACATTAGTTGTTGGCTCTCTCTCATGCCTGGAATGCACTCCCTCTTTATCTGAGTTTTCTGGATTACCTGATTTCCTTTAAACATCAATTAAAATCCCATCTTCTACAGGAAGCCTCTCCTAACCCCCCACCCCACCCCAACCCCAATCCTAGTGCCCTCTCTGTTTTGTTTCTACTTACTTAAAATTGGTTAGTCTATTTTGTTTATTTTAATTAATTAATTTATTTATTCTGTATATACATTTTTGACATGTCTCCCCCATTAGATCATAAACTCCTCAATAGTAAAGGCATTGTCTTTTGCCTCTTTTTTGTATCCCAGGATTTAACACAATGCCTGCCACATAGTAGGCATTTAATAAATGTTTATTACTACTACTTTCAAATAACAGGGCCAGGATTCTATCTGAAGCCTTCGGTCTCTTAAACTAGCTTTCATTCCACCATGCAGTGGCTTCCCCTAAAGACCAAGCACCCTGAAGATTTTTTAAAAGCTAAGATGTTTCTATTTCCATCAGTCATCCTTCCACTTCTTTTAATGTTAGGATATGCCTCAGTCACAGTAAATACTATTTTGAGCTATGCTGATTTATAAATAAAAAACAAATATATGAACATGGCATTCCAGCCTGCTTAGCAACCCTGACCTCTGTTTTGTAATTTTATAACTCAGATGTCGGTTTCCTTAGCAGTCAGCATTAAGGCTCAGCTGGGGTACTTGGGGCCAACAGGGCACTCTTTTCTACCACTGACTTGCCTGCAATCATACTGGTAGTTAAAGGTCTCTGCACAAATCCTCAGTGAATATTTGATTACAGGAACAAAATGATAAAGTGGACCCTGCTCCTACAGCTGAGCTGATGGATGGCAAGCAGAGAATGGTTTCTATTGGTTTTCTATTCTGTTTCCTGATGACTAGAGAACTCTGTTTCTGCTTGAAAGAGAAAACAGATGAGTTATTCTGGTTGACTGGGAACATTGGTTGATAGGATATTGCTCCTCTCGGCATCTCTCTCAGACTGCTTATTAGGAACTTAATGGCTATTGGAGCCTTGAACTGGTCTGGCCGGGGCTCTTAGATGAGTTTTGTTGGCTTGAGGCTTTGTTAAAATTCTGTCCTTAACATCTCTGTGTCTTTCAATCTAAACCAGATCTGAAAGGGATTCTCAATCCAAAACTTTCTCTCCGTTATACTCTCCAGTCCTTTCCCTCAACCCACAAATTCATCCAGGTGTGGTTTGGAAGGCTTTTCCTGTTCACGTTGAGACTTGCATAGACCCATAGAACCTGTCCTATCCTTTTGGAGAACTTTCCATTCTTTATCCTTACACATGAGCTTGTTCTCTTGGTTTTTCTCTTCTCTCTCTATCCTCTTAGTGTGTCTAAGTCATATCCTTTTCACCAGAAATGAGTGACAGAGGTCTATTGGGAGGGACCAGCTGAAACCAGTGGACAGAGTGTTCTCATTGGAGTCAGTGTTAAAGCTCAGAAAACCAGGGATGAATAAAGGTGGGCTAGCCTGGATCATTCCACAAAATGGAGACTCCAGAAGGGACTCACCAGGGGAGAATGAGATAGATACCTGGGCATATTGCAGTTGTTGAGTAAACTGCTTTTGAAAATGAAGGATTATAGAGCGAGAGCCACAAGGGACCTGAAAAGTCATTTAACCAAATCTTCTTTTCTTTTATTAACTTTTTCAATTAACAAGTATGTCTCTTCTTTTCTCTCCACTCTCTCTATTTAATAGGAAAAAAGAAAAACAGGAAAAGAAAAACCCAAGTCAAAAGAAAAATGGGCAAATATGAAAAGTCAAGCAAAATAAATTCTCACATTGGTCATGTTCAAAAAGGTATGTCTCATTCAGCATCTTGAATCCTTTACTATTGTGTCATGAGGGTTCATTATTGGTCCTCTGGAATAATTATTATAATAATAAAACTAACTAACCTAGAGGGGGCTTTTAGGTTTGCAGAATGTTTTTTTTTTTTTGCTATGACATTTCATTGTATTGATCAAAAATATTAAAATCTCTCAAATTTTAAGCCCCTTTCTTTTACAGAGGAAGAAATTCAGGTCCATGGAAGTGAAGAGACTTGCCCAGTCACATAGGGATTGGGATAAGATTTAAATCAAGAAGGCAGCAGTAAGTGATTGAAAACCCCCTAACTCTGGAGCCTGAGAATCTGAGTTCTCATTTCAGCTGTCTCCCATTTGACCTTGGGCAATTTCCTTTAACTTCTCTTGGCCTAAGTTTTCCCACCTCTGAACTGAGGGGCTTAATCCACCTGAAATTCTAAATCTCTGGTCCTTTGGACCCCAGAGCCACGGTTCTTTCTGGTGACCCATTATGATCTTAAGGGATAGATAGTGCATTCCTATAAATGGTTGCCTTAAACTTCCCAATTTGTGGCTTGTCTCTAAATTAAGTTAAAAATAAAACAACAGACTTTTAAGCCCTGCTGAATGATTTTATTTTTTAGGATTCTCCTAAGCCCAAATAATAAGTATCGCCCTCAGCTAGTGTACATGCCGAAGCAACCATTCCTTTGTAGGAGGCTTTTATGTCCTACTGGAACTTTCTTAGATGTGTGTGTGCGTGTGCGTGTGTGTGTGTGTGTGTGTGTGTGTGTGTGTATGTGTGAGAGAGAGAGAAACATTAAATACATATATATACACTCATATGTATAGATTTATATATATATATAATACATATTTATTGTGAGAAACAGTTCCAAATGTTTCATCAATTGCCTAATACTGTTTGTAAATAGATTTTAACCCAACACCAACAGCAACAAGAAGTATCTAGGAATAATTTAAATTGAGGAAACTCAAGGAATAATTTAAATTACCCCAACTTTTGTGCAATGAGTGCATCCTAGCCAACTCAAAGAAGGCCTAGGGAATCCAGGGTCAACTTGAAGCACCTCATTTATATGATAATTACAAATAAGCAGTGGCTAGTGATTCAAGATACAAATCATTTGTTCCTCTGGGACTTGTATGTTTACTAGACGGGAAGTATGTGATTACGTTGTACTAATTAGTTTCCAGGTGACAGAAAGAATGTAGCCACTGATGTGTCCAAATTCAGTAACTGTACATTCTATAGTCTCCTATTCCTTATTAGATTTCTGGTTTTTTTATTTAATTTTTAATCCATGGAAAATCTCACCCAGGACCCTAATAAATTTATGATGTGACCACAAACATTGAAACCAATTTCCATGGGGTGGGCTTTATAGAAAACTGTTTTATTATTTTATAAACTCCACCTATGTGTCTTCTGTTGTACAGAAGCCTGAAATGGTAACGGATGATCCAGAGCAGTACTTGTGTAACTTTGTATCCCATATTTTCTCATCTCTTAAGAAGAGGCTGTCAAGAGAGAAGGTAATAGGACACAAGAGTTTTAGGATGGATGAATGAATGGAAACTAAGTTGATGGTGGGAGTTAATGCATATCATTAAGGTCTGTTTTCACACCAAAGGTATGAAACATTAGTGGGCATAAATGTGCTTTCAGACAGAATGAGATGACATTCATGGACCAGAAGAAAAAGAGGTCTTAGAGATAGAAGCAAGAGAGACTATAATAAAGGCAAGTTGAAAACACAAGGAACAATAACAGTGAATCGACAGGGAAGCTTGGAAGAAAGTGAAAAATAATGAGCAAATGTCTTGGAAAAAAGAAGCCCGTCATTAAACTGAGCCTAGCCAGGAAGAAAGATGAGTAAGTTTGGTTCAGGTAGGGTGTGGGGTTTTTTCCCCTTCTGTTTCTAGAGTTCAGAAATCCTCATTTAAAGGGGCTGCCCAAAAGTCATTATTATCTGAAATAGAATGTGGACCTGGGATTGCAACCACTTCTAACTGCCACCCAGCATTCGTCTACATTTGTCTTCCAGGCAAATGTTTCCTGAATATGTATGACAGCGTATTTCTGAGAAATAATACAGTTCACTCTTTTGCTTAAAATACAAGAGAACTGCTAGGGGAATGTGGAAACTGGAGGCCCCAGAAATGGGTAATGCAGAGAAAATATTGTCTCTGAGGCAGCGGATTTGGGAGTACTGATAAGAGCCTTGAGCAAAAAAATGTAGATATTAAAACAGCTCTAGTCTATCATTCTCTAGGTTAAATGTTTTGTGGCTGATAGAAAACCTGGCTATGACATGAGAAAATGAAGATTTGTAAAAGAGTTCATGAGCTGATCAACCACAAGAGTGACCAAGTTTGACTGTCAGGCCATTTGTAATCTCCAATGGCTTTTCTGAGGGGCAAGTCCTCAGAATACTGTGCAAGGAATAGTAGAGGCCACCCAGTACAAACCCTTCATTTTAAAGATCAAGAAACTGAGGCCCAGTGACCTAAAATGTTGCCCAAGATTGTGTGGTGGGAGAATCAGGATTTGAATCTGCCTTTTCTGACTCCTGTCTTAGCAAAATTTCCATGATTCCATACTGCCTCGGAGACTTAGTTTGCTGAGACTGTGTTGGTGGTTTGAACCCAGCTTTTTCAAGAATTGGCATCCTCCTCTTGAATACTTAAACCAAATCTATCATCTATTTTACTAATCCTTGGCTCTCTTTTAAAGAAATACTAGTTCTTACCTCTCTTCTATGGAGAGATACAGAATACTGCATATATTGATGGATTTGGTTAATGTGTTGGTTAATTTGCTGCACTACTCTGCCCTCCCTTGTCTCCTTTTCATATTTTCTTGGAAGGAATGGGCTTCTGAGTGGGGGGAAGAAGGAAATAATATAGCAATATGGTGCCTGGCCCAGAGTAGGTACTTAATAAGTGCTTGGTGATTGATTGGCATGTGATGATGAAAAAATGCAAAGATACTAATGGAGGGGACATTAAATCAAGAAGAATTAAAGTCACAGTTCCAAGTTAACTGGTGGCCAAAAGTCCCTCAGTGGAGAAGACTCATCCCTGAAAAGACCAAAGAAGCAAACTTCACTGAGGAGAATTTATATTTAGAAGCTCTTCAAGTGGCTGAATTGCTGTTTTGAATTTTTGAAAGGCTCCATAGAAGTGTCTGTGTGTAATATGCTTGTATTTGTGTGTGCAGTCCCCAACTTTGACATGCGAGGCAGTCACTTCATCCATAAGAGAAATAAGGGAGTCATCTGCTGACCTGGGAACTCAGTTAGAGAATCCAGTGTTTTATCCATTTGAATGGGAGCTTGAGAAGGAAGCTTGGGAGGAGCCCTTTATTGTGAAGGCAGGATCCAGCAGCCCTGGATAGTAAAATTATGTACTGTAAGTAGGGAAAAGGGGTTAATTACATAAAAAGGTTGGACTGGATATATTTAAAAATAGGGTCACCAGGAATTTATACTAATTCCAAAGAGATTTATTTACAATTTATTTACAAAATGTGGAAAGAATGAAGAAGGAAATCAGCGAGAGGTTAGGGTAAGATATCTAGCCTAAGCACTAAGTAATTTACTCCTGGTCCCTGACTCAACGCAGGCAGGGAGAGTTACTCCTTAGGCCTCGGTAAAGCTGAGGACCTTGGGAAGTCTCTCCTGAGGCTAGTCTCTCCAGAAATCCAATATGAAAGGTATCAGCTTTTCACTCACCATGTCTTGGGTCCAGTTAGCAGATTCTCCTCCACCACTCCAAGTAGAACTGTTAGACAAACCCCACTCAGGAAGTTGTCACTCCCTTTTAAAGACACTTTCTCTTCCATCACTTCCTGTGCCTTCCCCTAATTATACATCTACCAATCACAGTTGAAATCTTGCTTTAGGACTGCCCAGGAGGCAGTCAGTTGATTCTGATTCATCATCCACTATCACACACATGGGTCACAGATCTTCCCCACTCAAATGTGAATGGGGTGTTTACACTTTTGTTGATTAAATCTAAAAATAGGCAGGGGTTACATTTTCACAATCAGGGGAGAGTTAAATTTAATATTCACAGTTCCTATCTATCTATCTATCTATCTATCTATCTATCTATCTATCTATCTATCTATCTATCTATCTATGTGTGTGTGTTTGTGTGTGTGTGTGTGTGTGTGTGTATACATGGTGAAGTGAATAAAGCACCACATCTACAGTCAGGAAGACTCATTTTCCCAAGTTCCCAAGTTGGACACTCACTAGCTGTGTGGCCCTGGGCAAGTCACTTAACCCTGTTTGTCTCAGTTTCCTCATCTGCAAAATGAGCTGGAGAAGAGAATGGCAAACCATTCCAGTATCTCTGCCAAGAAAACCCCAAATGGGCTTAGGAAGAGTCAGACACAACTGAAACAACTAAACAACCAAAAAGGTTGGGACAAATTTATATATTATTTTTATGTGTGTATAAATACAAATATGAATATATACATATCTTTGTGTATTTGTGTGTATGCATGTATGTGTATATGTATATATGCATGGTATATCTGTATGTGTACATATTCATATGTATGTGACCTCTTGGCCACTAATCTCTGTCCCTATCGATCCATTCTCCATGACACTATCAGAGAATTCTTAATAAGGTTCAAGACTGCTCTCAAGAATCCTCAATGACTCACCATTACTCAATGTATATAATATTCCTGAGCCTGGCTTTTGAGTCTCTCAGCAATATGATGCTAACATAGGATGAAAGACTTAGAATTAGAAAAGTACTTACGGGTCATCTCTCCTCATCCTCTTGTTTTAGAGATGAGGAAACTGAGGTATCTCTGGTGGGTCCATCATCTGTGAAGTGAAGATAATAAAAGTGACTCCCTCATTATGGCAGTTGTGAGTCTTCTCTGAAATACTGTTTGTAAAGTCCCATGTGAACCTTAAAGTACTACATAAAGGTGAATTATTGATGAAGGGAGAGGAATAAGCATTTTTATGGTGCCTGCTATGTGTCAGTCACTGTGTTGAATGTTTTATGAGTAGCTCATTTGATCCTCACAACAATCCCATGCTGTTATTATTCCTATTTTACTGAAATTGTTTCCATTTTACAGAAACTAAGTCCCAAAGCTAGTAAGTGTTGGAAGCCCAATTTGAACACAGATCTTCTTGTCTGGAGAGAATCACCACTCTATCTAATACCACTCTATCTAATACCACCAAGCTGATGAGAATCTGCACAGCATGCAGAGGGCATAAGTTCCAGTCTTATCCCTGTATGTGATCTTGGGGAATTCTAGTCAACAAGCATTTAGCAGCCACTTACTATGTTTTAAGCTTCTTTAGGCTTTAGGACCACTGTGACAAGTGGATTAATCAAATCAACATGCATTTATTAAATACCTACTCTGAGCCAGTTGAGAGACAAATGGATTAATCAAGTCAACAGGTATTTACTAAGCACCTACTATGTGCCAGGCACAGTGCTAAGTGCTAAGCATGTCAGGACTCTTTTCAGAACTCCCCAGGTATCCCCTCTATAAACTGAGGAAGATGGTCTAGATGGCTCCAGATGACCGACCCTTCTAATTCTCAATTTGTGGTCCTATGAGGCTTAAGGACATCCTTAATCTAAACCTAGAAGAGAATTGAAATTTCAACTATTCCAATCCTGCCATCATGCTTACAAAGGTACTGATGTTCTGAAATGTCCAGGCAATCAATCAGCATTTGTTAAAGCACCTACTATGTGTCAGGTACTGTGCTAAGTACAAAGATACAAAGAAAGTAAAAGACAATCTCTGCTTCTAAGTGCTCACAACCTAATTGGGAAAGTGAAGATGAGTAGAGGAAGCATTCTAGAGTTGGTGGACAGTTGGTGAAAAGACCCGAGTCATAAAGGTAAGGTATTAAAATCCAAGGTCTTTCCAGTGTATCATAGCTGCCTCACTATCTTACCCCTTCCAATATGTCAACCATGGAGTGGTATCCAGGATATGTATTGATATAAAGAAGTAGGTAGTATGTAGCAGATGTAACTATTATAAGAAGTACCATAAGATCAGAGAGTTATAGGAGACTGAGGTTTCCTATGGGTGCAGGCAGAAATTGCCAAAGGAAGGGCTGGAGATGTTAATTTGCTGTAGGAAAAGGAGTTAAAATGTATAATAGAATATATATTTATCAATAAAGCAGGTACCATTCATTTAGAGTGTCAGCCTGTCAGAGTGGAGAGAGAATTGAACTCAAATTTAGAAAAATGGGGGTTCAAGTCCTGCCTCTCTGACACATCCTGGCTGTGTGACTAGGGCCAGTCACTTAACTACTTATTACCACAGCAAAAATAATTAGGACTATCCATTTTAGAGCAAAGATTAATTTGCATTGGAAGAGGGCATTTCCATACGGAGAGTTCCCTATTTGACTGAGACTACAATTGCAGGTCCAGTCTAAAACCCCAAAATGCATTTAGCATCCTTTCACATGATTGGATTAACCAGTGGATATGGATGAATTCAATGGATGCCTATCCATTATTATGAAAAAGGAGGGGTGTTGAGGGAGGAGAGAGATGGAAGTTTTTAGAATTGTTTTTCATCTGGAATTAAAAGAATATTTCCATATAATTGTAAAAGAGAAAAAGGCCTGGAACTAAAGAATTCAATGCTCTTTTGGGTCTCCTAAAAAAAACAACAAAAAGACTAGAGAGTCCAATAAAGCCTTGACCATTAGCCACTTTCTTCCCAGTAGGGGAGAATAATGTGGAAGCCTGCAGGGAAAACAGAGAAAGTGCAAAAGACCATTAGCCCAGGTCCTGCATCCATTTGTCAGCCCATAAAATTGACTTTCCTTTGATGAGATGAGGAGTGGATTTTTTTTAACCAGGCTTAAAATAAGGGTAGATGGCTATTTAAGCCTCCCTCCATTGGTTCCAGGGAAATCTCCTCTTTGTCTCAGGGGACATTTCAGAAGGTAAAGACTTCATTAGTCTTAGCCAGGTCTTTTATCAATTTGTATCTGCCTCTGGACTCTGGAAGCTATTATCACCTTGCTCCTGTCTTATGAATCAGGTTCTGCCTTATATTTTGAGTCATTTTTCTCATTGTTGAGATGGACAATTAGAAAAGTCGGGTTGGACAGCCTATACTGTTCAATGTGCCCATGACAGGTCAACTGAAGCAGAGCAAGGATCCCAGAATTTGGGATGAAACCCCTGTAGATGTGAGTCACCTGGGGTGAGAGGGATAATGAAGAGTTATAAATTGTATCAGAGGTGTCAGAATCTCAGCCCCAAAGATTTTAAGGACCCCTAGATTAAAATGTAATTGGAAATGTTTAACAAAACAAATCTAAATACAATACAGATGATGTTGATTTGTGGTTTTCTGAGTCAATATGTAGCCTCAGGGATGAATCTGTTTCTATTTGAGTTTGACTCCACTGCACTGATCTGCATTACTGGAAGAAGGCCCTACATTGATAAGAACACAGATTCCTAACAACATTCTGAGAGATTTGGGCAGACTACCCTTGCTTTCTTATTTCATCTCCCTCCTATCTCATGGTTTGAGATATGATGGTTGTGGTTGGGAGGAGAAGGAAGTAAATAATAGAATGGGACAAGATTATCTGATCCAAAGGAGAACTGAGCTGGTGCTATAGGGGAAAGAGCACTGAGTGGAGTCAGAAGACATGTGTTCAAATTCTGTTTTTGCCATCTATGACCCCTTTGGGCCTCAGTTTTTTTTTTTTATTTGTAAAAATGAGAGAAGATTGTTTATGGGCATCTAAAGACCATTCTAGGTCTAAGATCCTATAATCTTTAACTTGCTGCCATCATTTTTTAAGGACCTTTAGATCAGTTGCTTTTTTTTTTTGAAAAATTTAGTCAATTTAGAACACTATTCCTTGGTTACAAGAATCATATTCTTTCCCTCCCTTTCCTCCCCCCACCCTTCCTGTAGCTGAAGAGCAACTCCACTGGGTATTACAAATGTTCTTGATCCAGACCTATTTCCATATTGTTGGTGTTTGCATTATGATGTTCATTTAGAGACTGCATCCCCAACCATATCCCCCTGGCCCCATGTAATCAAGCAGTTATTTTTCTTCTGTGTTTCTACTCCCATAGTTTTCCCTCTGAATGTGGATAGTATTCTTTCTTATAGATCCCTCCAAGTTGTTCAGGATCACTGCATTGCCACTAATGGAGAAGTCCATTACATTTGATTGTATCCGTCTCTGTGTACAATGTTCTCCTGGTTCTGCTCCTTTCACTCTGTATCACTTCCTGGAAGTCGTTCCAGTTCACATGGAATCCCTCCAGTTTATTATTCCTTTGAGCACAATAGTATTCCATCACCAAAGGATACCACAATTTGTTCAGCCATTCCCCAATTGAAGGGCATCCCCTCATTTTCCAATTTTTTGCCACCACAAAGAGTGCAGCTATGAATATTTTTGTACATGTCTTTTTCCTTATTATCTCTTTGGGGTACAAATCAAGCAGTGCTATGGCTGAATCAAAGGGCAGACAGTCTTTTAGTGTCATTTGGGCATAGTTCCAAATTGCCCTCCAGAATGTTTGGATCAGTTCACAACTCCACCAGCAATGAATTAATGTTCCTACTTTGCCACATCCCCTCCAGCATTCATTACTTTCCTTTGCTGTCATGTTAGCCAATCTGCTAGGTGTGAGGTGATACCTCAGAGTTGTTTTGATTTGCATCTCTCTGATTATAAAAGATTTAGAACACTTTTTTCATGTGCTTATTAATAGTTTTGCTATCTATATTCTGAATGATAAGTTTGATGATTTCATTAGCTCCCATAGATTTAATTATCACCTGTGTGAGGATGATTCCTAGATCTGTATACCTAGCGCTGCCTTTTGGACATCTTGAACTGAATGTCCTGTAGACCCTTCCTACTCAGTGTGTCCCGATATTGAACTAATTATCTTCACCCACCCCCAAGTGTACTTTCTTGTTAATTTATTTATTACTGACAAGGACACCATAACTGTCTAAGTTACCAAGGCTTACACCATTGGTGTTATTTTCAACTCCTCTCTCAGACTCACTCCACTTATCCAACCTATTGCAAAGTTCTGGCATTTATACTTTACAACATATATTGTGTGTGTCCCCTTCTCTTCAGTTGTCTACCAGTTTCTTCCAATTCTTTCCCCACTCTAGTCCATCATCTTGTTATCTGTCAAAGTGATTTTCCTAACATACCAGTCTGACCATGTCACCTCTTTCCTCAGTAAATACAGTAATTCCCTATTACCTCCAAGATCAAATACAAAGTCTTCTGATACTTAAATCCCTTTGCAACTATGCCCTTCCATTTTCCAGTCTCCATATACTTTATGCCCTTTTATTTATTCTATGATCCAGTCACCTTGGCTTTCTTGTTATTCCTCACATATTACAGTCCACCTCTCCATTCCATGACTTTTTACTTGTTATTTCCCATTACCTGTGATACTCTTCCTTCTTACCTCCCCCTACTGGCTTCCCTGACTGCTTTCAAAGACTCAATTTAAAACCCAAGTTTTGAAGGATCCCTTTCCCAGTCTTCAGTGCTAGTGCAATTCTCCTCTGAGATTACTTTTGATCTTCTCTGTGTATGTCTTGTATGGACACAAATCTTTAAATCCCCTGCCCCTAAAGAAGGCAAGAACTAGGTTATTCTCTTTCTTTTTATTCTGAGTATGAACGATTGTCTTGAACAGGGTTGAAATCTATGCAGTGCTTCTTAACTAACTGATTGGATAGATTGCTGCAATTGGTGTCCAAAGACCCGGGAAAAAAATCCTGCCTTAAATATGACTTCATTAAAAACTTTGTGACTCTAGGCAAACCATTTGGAAAGTGGGTATAGTAACTACCAACACTGATTGTTTTCATCTCTACTGGAATAGTAAATGTAAAGGACTTTGTAAACTTTAAAGTGTTAAGGCTTAAAACCATACTCTCTAAACAGGTGAATTTGATGGCATAATAGGAAGAACAGTAGTTTTGAAATCCAAAAACACGGGTTCAAATTCTGACCCTGCTACCTTTCCCTATGGCCTTTGGTAAGTCATTTTTCAGGGGCTCAGTTTCCTCATCTATAAAATAAGGAGATTGGACTAGATGATCTTGAAGGTCTCTTCCAACTCTGAATCTGTGACCCTAAATTAACTCATCAAAGGTCATTTCCTTGGAAAGCAAGAACCATGTCCTTTAGTCTTGGCCAAGCCTTTGATTTCTCACTGTGTCTCTGGGATGAACTCCAGAATATGCTAATCTGAGGGATTCAGTGATGAAAGAACTTCATCAGAGAAAAGGCCCTCTCCTACTATTTGTTCTATTCCTCTGCCCTACTTGTTTTTTTTCTTAAACCCTTACTTTCTATCCTAATCACAATGCAAAGACAGAAGGAAGGGCAAGAACAAGGCAAATGAAGTTAAGTGACTTGCCCAGGGTCAGGCAGCTAGGAAGGTTCTAAATCCAGATTAGAATCCAGATCTCCTTGACTCCAAAAGCCTGGTACTCTAACCACTGAGCAAATTAGTTTCCCCCTCTCTGCCCTACTTTTGATGGGTTTGATTTTTCCCTCCTTTCCTATTTTCTGCTTTTTTGTATTAACAGCTTGCCCTCTCAATTGCCAGGCGTTTCACCTCTGCATTTTAATTTTCTTCTGAGCTGTTTACAGCAACTACTTCTATGTTCCAGTGCCTAGTTCCTTGCCCTCCATCTGCTAATTATGCTCTTTAACTTTCATTCCATTTGGACTGTTCCACACTAGGTTTAACCATTCACCTTTCCTATCCCTGTTTTCTTACAGAATCCCCTAGAATTTTAATCTCATCTTCCTTGTGTGAGCTTGCTCTCACTTTACTACCCTTTTGTTAGCTCTTGGCACCCTAAATAGAGCCTCACAGGCATAAGTCACATCCAATAACTTTTATTTCCATTCCCTTATATTCTAGGGTCTTTTTTTAAGTGTCATTTACACTGTATTTGCCTTTCTGCTGACAAAGTGAGATCTTTGTTCTAAGTATGCAAGCTACACACACACACACACACACACACACACACACGTACAC
This sequence comes from Monodelphis domestica, assembly GCF_027887165.1. Taxonomy (NCBI): domain Eukaryota; kingdom Metazoa; phylum Chordata; class Mammalia; order Didelphimorphia; family Didelphidae; genus Monodelphis; species Monodelphis domestica. Next base: position 81,417,349 of record NC_077231.1, read on the forward strand.
ACACACACACACACACACACACACAGATGCAAAGAGCTTAAAATGCTGAAATAACAGCCAAGATAATACTAGATTCTTGGCTTACGTGCAGGAGGGACAATCTGTCTTGACTTCTGTTGGGAACTTTTCCTGTTGGATTGCTCTCTTGGGGGAGTCTTGTCTATCCAGATTGATCTCTCCTAGGAGTGGGCATCTCATTTTGGGAATTGTTCCTAAGAAACTGGGCTGGTTTCATGGCCCGCTGAGTGAGGCCAAAGGAGGAGCCACTTTGATTCATTATTTCAGTGGTAATGGCCCTTCCTCAAAAAAAAAAAAAAAGCATATTTAATCAGGCAGGTGGTCCTTTGTTCTATGGCATGCATGGCATCATGGGTAGTTTCATCCTCCTCTATCTGGAAAAAAAAGTAGCCTTGGCATTAGGTTTGGTTTGGATACTGATCTACAGTGTTAGCTTTCATTTCCACCTTTCCTTGTGTTATAATCAGTGGGAGGAAGTGGCACTGAAATTGCTAGGATAAAATGCCTTACTAAGTATGTTTAGCATGGACCTGATTTGGCATCATCACAGCATACTGTCTTAGGCAGTCCTGTCTCTGTCAAGAGTTTTTCATCACTGAATCCCCCAGGTTATGTTCTGGAGTTCATCCCAGAGACATGCTAAGAAATAAAAGGATTGGACAAGACTGAAGGACATGGTTGTTACTTTTCTTGAAGGAGTGGATGAGGATGACTTTAAGCCAAATGGAGAGGATGATGGGGTCCACTTCTGAACAATAGATTTGACCGTGTTCTCCAGCTGCTGGATTCCAGCTTCTCTTCAATAAACCATCTCTGTGTAACAGAAAAGAGCAGTAGGGTATTACCACCATACCAAATAATGCATTCAACTCTATGCTCATGCATGCTGAATTCTAACTCGGGCATTCCTCTCAAACGTCCTCAGTGTGGTATAGTGGGGAAAACGCTGCATGTGGAGTCAGAGGAAATGGGTTCAACTCCTGCTTCTTTCCTGCCTTTGTGTGACTTTAAGCAAGTCATTAGAGTTCTTTGCACCTCAGTTTCCTCATCCTTCATCTGAAAAAATGAGGGGTTGGATTAACTGACCTCATAGGGGGATCAAACATTATCTAAGTATGGGGACATCAGTGGCCACACAACTGAGGCTTAGGGATGTTAATTGACTTACCTGAAGTCATTCAGGGAAGATAACAGGCTTTGGGATTCAATCCTAGTCTTTTGACTCCCAATCCAATCACTTTCTCCAACCCTAGTGCCTCCTGAACCAGAAATCTGACACAACAAGGTTGCCCTTCCCCAAATATAAAGAAGCAGCATCTCTAGGAGAATGATGCTTTTTCTAGTGATATTTGGTCATAGAGCAAATTATAGGATTTAGAGTGGGAAGAGGCCTTCAGAACCATCTACTTCAATGCCTTTATTTTATTGATGTGGAAACAAAGAGCCAAAGATATTCAATTAACTTGTCCAGAGTTAAATGGGTAATAAGTGGCAGAGAGGGGTTTTGAACCAAGAGCCTCTGACTCAAAATCTCTTTGAGATCTTTCTTCCTCAGTCTGTTTCAAAAGCTTGTGAACACTAGTAATCAGATATTTTCCCAGCCTTAAAGAATTTTGGTGACAAGAGCTTGCTCAAGAGACCATCTGCTTCTTCCTTATAGACACTGAAACTATTTTTGTATGTTAAAAAGAGTTACAAAATGTAGGTATGGCATATGCTACCGTATTCTTTAAAAAAGTGCATTCTGGTTTACAGAAGACTAGACATGGACTAAGGAGAACCTAGATTCAAATCCTGCCTTTCATATTTACTAGTCATGTAAACATGGGTAAGTCACAGGTCTCTGATGTCTTGAGTTAGTTCAAGGCTAGTGCTCTGTGCACATTGTCTTCATGGTTAGTATACTTGCAATTTGCATAAGTTATTCTATAGAGAATGGTGTTTCTGTATGAAACTAGGCAAGTCAATTAATTATCCCAGTTTCCACATTTGTAAAATGGAAATAATAAAAGCACTTACTTCCCAGAGTTGTAAAGATAATGTTTATAAAGGGCTTTGCACATCTTAAGGTGATACATAAATATCATCATCCTCACTATCATTGTTAATGTCTCATTGCCCAATATTCTTAGACTATTAGAAGATTACTATTGTTGTTATTACCTCATGGTCTCCAAGGATGTTGGTTATCAAGACATGATCAATTGAATCATGAAACAAAACACCCTATTTTATTCAATTATACTTTTCTATATTTAAAAAATTAAAATAATTGGACCTAGAAACTACTCAATAATAAATTTTTAAAAGTGATTAAGAATTTAGAGTATTTTTTTTAAGACAGGAAAACATAGGTCCAGTTATTTAGCCACTTCATAGACTTTTAGACATAAAATGGACTTTTGATATTTATTCCAATTTCCCTCATTTTAACAATGTCAAACCTGATGGATGGACATTTGAAGCAACTTGCATTTAGAAAATTGTTCATGTTTTCTCCATCCATGATTAGTGTCATTCTGGTTTTGTTTTTTGGCTCACTTTTTTTTTAAACCCTTACCTTCTGTCTTGGAGTCAATACTGTGTATTGGCTCCAAGGCAGAAGAGCAGTAAGAGCTAGGCAATGGGGGTCAAGTGACTTGCCCAGGGTCACACAGCTGGGAAGTGTCTGAGGTCAAATTTGATCCTAGGACCTCCCGTCTCTAGGCTTGACTCTCAATCCACTGAGCCACCCAGTTGCCCCTTATGTCTCACTTTTACCAAGTCTACCTCTTCTTTGAAATAGAACATTTCTAGGGAGCTTCAGATCAGCTTTGTATCAAAAGCCTTTAAGGTACCTTTTATTTATTCTCTGATCTCTTTATAGCCACACACACACACACACACACACACACACACACACACACACACACACACACACACACACACACACCCTAGCTGGTTTTTACCAGAGGAAACTCCATATTTATCTAATTTCTATTCTACAGCCTTCTTTTTCTCATTTATCTCAGCTTATAAGGATATCTAATTTCATCAGAGTGGCCAACCCCTCAGGTCGCAACCCATATCTTCTTTGGTAGATCACCAAATAATTCATTACTGAGTGGCCAAACTATGAATTATGGATTGCTTTGTGCTTAGCTCTGTTACTCCTAAAAAACCAGATGGTGTTCACAAGTGTTGGTGGCCAAAAGCAAAACTAAAGCCCCTATAACCAATATAGGGACGAGTTCTTTCAACTTATCAAAATTGGTGGTCACAGTTCTTTGATGGATTCATACCCAATATCTTTCTAGCTTGGTAGAATCATCCAGGGCTGATATAACCTTAGAGAATTCAGGGTCACTTTCACACAATGACAAGGCAATAGATTTAAATCACGAAGGGACTTCAGATGTTATTGAGTCTAACAACCTCATTTTACAGTTGAGGAAACTGGGACCCAAAGAAGTAAAGGGGCTTGCCAAAGTTGTTTATATAATAAACCACAAATTCTGTTAATCAAATCCATGTCCCCCATCTCTACATTCAAACTCCTTTTTTCCACTGAGCCTTGTTTTTGTGGACATTGCTACCCTTCCTTATCCCATTGGTCAAATAATTCAATTCAATAGACATTTATTGAATAAAAGGAAAAGCATTTCTTCAGCTTCTAATATGTTCCAGGACCTGTGCTAGACTATGGGGATACAGCTTCCAAAGGGAGATAATCTCTACTCTTACAAGGCTTGAATTCTAATAATAGCAGACAGCTCATAGTGGTGGCTAGAGAAATTTAGTCTTTGAATTCATGAAAAGTCTATGAAGCCATAGAGCAATGGATAAACACACCCTTTTCCAGAAGCAATGGTGGTATTGACTGAATTACTGCTCCCAGAACAAATAGTGAAAAGTGAACTATTAGGAATAGGTGCACACCAAAGTGGAATCATCATACCTGGAGGTCTGACCAGAAGAGAGCTTGTTCATTGCAGTGCAAAAAACTTGAGGGCATGGATTGTATTTTATTTTATTTTTTTCCTAGCACTTCATGTCAAGTCTGGTACATAGTAAATATCACTTATTAATTAATAATAATAGAATAATAGAAATAGAATAATAGAATAATAGAAAAGAGCATTAAAGCTTGCAAAATATTTTACAAATATCATCACATTTGATCCTGATGACAAACCTGGGAAGTAGATGTTATATATTGCCCCATTTTACAAATGAGGAGATTGAGGCAGAAAGAGATTGACTTGTCCAGGATCACACAGATAGTAAGAATATACTTAGATCTGAGATCTTACTAACTCTAGGTCCACATTCAATCTACTGCACCATCTAACTATCTCTGCTTATTGATTGATTGATTTGGGCAATAGGGAAGCCCAAAGGGGAAAGAACAAATATTTACATAGCACCTACCACATGCCAGACTCTCTGCTAAATGACTGACAAATACCTTCTCATTCCATCTTCACAACAACCCTATGGGGTAGATTTTTTGATTGCTTGTCAGGGAGGGCGGGAAGTGGGGCAGGGACAAAGCACTTGACAGCATACATATGTATGAAGAGCCTTGGATGGTTTTCCTCTCAATCAACAGCTGTCACTTTCCCCTTCCTCCTCCCTTTCCAATCAGGTATCTGGTGGCCTGATATTTAGTCATTAATTTTCACCAAATTCAATTTCCACTTTTAATTATAAATCATTTCTTTTAGAAACTTTCCTTCATTGACAGGCCTCTGAGAGGTCCAACACAGGCTTACTTTCTGCCTAAGGGCTTGGAAGTTACAAAAATCCTAACCAGCTTTTAGAACTTGCCTTTTAAAAGGCAAGTTCTTTTTAGAACTTGCCCATTTTAAAAAGAAAATAACAAGTGTTTAAAGAAAGAGCCAAAGTGATTTTTCCCCCCAGGGTGGACAGTTTTACTCTGAAGCTGGCACCATATGTCATTAGGTCATCTGAAAAATTTCCTTATCCAGCATGGCTGAGTCATTCTTCATGACATAGGAACACTCCATTTAATTTTCTCTGAGTCTCCCATAAACAACACCTTGCCATGAGAGTTCTTTTGATGGGCCCATCTTAATGCCAGGCATGGAAAGAGAAATTGTGACACATCCTTCTTAAACTTCCTCCAGACGTTAATAATGTAAACCCAAGTGACATTCTCCCTTCTTGGAAGAAAGCAGGGTTCTTCTGCCATCTGGACTCAGGGTACTTTGAAATATCTCTGTAGCATTGAGCACATTCTGGATTACAGTATTATTAAGAGTGGTCATGCCTTATTGAAAACTTGGTAACTCACAATGGACTATAAACTAATTGAGATCAGGGTTTTCAATAGATATCAAATTGTTAGAGTATTTAAAAATATTACTTATTGCTTGGATTGTTCTTATGTCAAGAGTAAAACATTGGATACAACTGAACATATTTCATCTCTTTCTGGAGGGAGTGATTGCATTACAACACATTTAGCTACCAGATGACCCTTCTAGCCAATGCCCGATTTTATTCATCAAGAAAGTTCAGAAGCTGGGCAAGTCCCCACATCACTGTGATGGTTATGACAGTTCACTCCATTGAAGCAATAAGGAAGTACCAGTTGTCTATCATTTCTATAGTGTGTGACTTTCTTATCTCCCAGCTCCCACTATCTATGGATTATGTGATCATAGACTTGGAACTACAAGAGACCCTAAAGGGCACTGAGTCCAACCTTTTTATTTTAAAGAACAGAAAACTAATAATATGACAGAAGAGGAAAATAATAAATGCTGGCAGGGATGTGGCAAAACGGGCACCCTAATGTACTACTAGTGGAATTCTGAACCAATCCAATCAGTCTAGAGAGTGATTTGGAAGTATGCCCACAGAACTTTAAAACTGTAAACACCTGTTGATCCAGCAATACCCAAGTAGGTTTGTATCCCAAAGAGATTTTTTTGAAGGGCAAAGGACCCATTTGTACAAAAATATTTTTACCAGCTCTTTTTTGTGGAGACAAAGAATTGGAAACTGAGGACATGTCCATCAATTGGGGAATGGCTAAACCAGTTGTGATATATGATTGTAATAGAATACTACTGTGCTATAAGAAATGATGTGAAGTATTATTTAAGAAAATTCTGGAAAGGCTTACATGAACTGATATACAGTAAAGTGTGCAGAATCAGGAGAACATGAAACATAGTAATAACAATGTTATATGATGAGCATTTATGAATAATTAACTATTCCTAGTAGCCAATGCAGTCATTTAAGAAAATCCTCAAGGACACCTAATGAAAAATGGCATCCACCTCCAGAGAAAGAACTGATGGAATCTGAATATACGAGACATGACATATTTCATGTTATTGCTTCACTTTTTTTCATTTGTTTGAGTTCCCTTTTCACACATGTAATAATTTCTATCAGATTGCCTTCTCTTATAGGGAGAGGAGGGATGGTGAGAATTTGACTCAAATATCTTTTAAAATGAAGGTTAAATTTTTTTTTTCATATAATGGAGGAAAAATTAAGTATTAATTTTTTTAAATTTTAAATTAATTAATTTAGTCAATTTAGAACATTATTCCTTGGTTAAAATAATCACATTATTTCCCTCCCTCCCCTCCAACCACCCTTCCCAAAACCGATGCACAATTTCACTGGGTATCACTTGTGTCATTGATCAGAACCTATTTCCATGTTGTTGATGTTTGCACTAGGATGTTTATTTAGAGTCTATATCCCCAGCCATATCCCCTCGACCCATGTATTCAAGCAGTTGTTTTCTTCTGTGTTTCTACTCCCACAGTTTTTCCTCTGAATGTGAATAGTGGTTTTTCTCATAGATTTCTCCAAGTTGTTTATAATCACTGCATTGCCACTAATGGAGAAGTCCATTACATTCAATTGTACCACAGGGTATCAGTATCTGTGTACAATGTTTTCCTGGTTCTGCTCCTCTCAAGCTGCATTAATTACTTGAGGTTGTTCCAGTTCCCATGGAATTCCTCCACTTTATTATTCCTTTGAGCACAATAGTATTCCATCACCAACAGATACCACAATTTTTTCAGCCATTCTCCAATGGAAGGGCATCCCTTCATTTTCCAATTTTTTGCCACCACAAAGAGCACAGCTATGAATATTCTTTTAAATGTCTTTTTCCTTATTTTCTCCTTGGGGTGCAAACCCAGATGGCTGGATCAAAGGGCAGACAGTCTTTTAGTGCCCTTTGGGCATAGTTCCAAATTGCCCTCCAGATCAATTCACAACTCCACCAGCAATGCATTAATGTCCCAACTTTGCCACATCCCCTCCAGCATTCATTATTTTCCTTTGCTGTCATGTTAGTCAATCTGCTAGGTGTGATGTGATACCTCAGAGTTGTTTTGATTTGCATTTCTCTGATTATAAGAGATTTCAAACATTTTTTTCATGTGCTTATTAATAATTTTGATTTCTTTAGCTGAAAAGTGCCTATTCATATCCCTGGCCCATTTATCAATTGGAGAATGGCTTGATTTTTTTGTACAGTTGGTTTAGCTTTTTATGAATTTGGGTAATTAGACCTTTGAAAGGGGTTTTTGTTATGAAGATTATTTCCCAATTTGTTGCTTCTCTTCTAATTTTGGATTCAATAGTTTTGTTTGTACAAAACCTTTTTAATTTGATATAATCATAATTATTGATTTTACATTTTGTGATTTATTTCTAGATCTTGCTTGTTTTTAAAGTCTTTCCTTTCCCAAAGAAATGACATGTATACTATTCTGTGTTCACCTAATTTGCTTATACTTTCCTTCTTTATATTCATGTCATTCAGCCATTCTGAGTTTATCTTGGTGTAGCTTGTGAGATGTTGATCCAAACCTATTCTCTCCTATACTGTCTTCCAATTTTCCCAGCAGTTTTTATCAAATAATGGATTTTGGTCCCAAAAGCTGGGATCTTTGGGCAAGACTGTCTTGCTGAGGTAATTTACCCCAAGTCTATTCCACTGATCCTCCTTTCTGTCTCTTAGTCATTACCAAATTGTTTTGAAGATCGTTGCTTTATAGTATAGTTTGAAATCTGTAACTGCACATCCTCCATACTTCACATTTTTTTTCATGATTTCCCTGGATATCCTTTATCTTTTGTTCCTCTAAATGAACTTTGTTATGGTTTTTTCTAATTCAGTAAAAAAGTTTTTTGGTAGTTCAGTGGGTATGGCACTAAATAGGTAAATTAATTTGGGTAGGATTCTCATTTTTATTATGTTAGCTCATCCTACCCATGAGCAATCAATATTTTCCCAATTGTTTAGATTGAGTTTTAGTTGTGTGGAGAGTGTTTTGTAGTTGTGTTCATATAGTTCCTGTGTTTGTCTCAGCAGATAGATTCCCAAGTATTTTATATTATCTAGGGTGATTTTAAACGGAATTTCTCTTTCTAATTCTTGCTGCTGAGATGTGTTGGATATATATAGGAATGCTGATGACTTATGTGGATTTATTTTGTATCCTGCAACTTTGCTAAAGTTGTTGATTATTTCAACTAGCTTTTTGGTTGATTCTCTGGGATTCCCTAAGTAGACCCTTATATCATCTGCAAAGAGTGATTGCTTGGTCTCCTCATTGCCAATTTTAATACCTTCAATTTCTTTTTCGTCTCTAATCACTACAACTAGTGTTTCTAGTACAATGTTAAAATAGAGGTGATAATGGGCATCCTTGTTTCACTCCTGATCTTAGTGGGAAGACTTCTAGTTTATCCCCATTGCAGATGATGTTTGCTGATGGTTTTAGAAATATACTCTTTATTGTTTTTAAGAAAGGCCCTTCTATTCCTATACTTTCTAGTGTTTTCAATAGAAATGGGTGTTGTATTTTCTCAAAGGCTTTTTTCTGCATCTATTTAGATAATCGTGTGATTTTTGTCGGTTTGCTTGTTAATATGGTTAATTATGTGGATGGTTTTCTTAATATTGAACCATTCTTGCATTCCAGGTATGAATCCTACCTGGTCATAGTGAATAACCCTTGTGATGACTTGCTGGATTCTTTTTGCTAGTATTCTATTTAAGATTTTTGCATCTATATTCATTGAGGAGATTAGTCTATAGTTTTCTTTCTCTATTTTTGACCTGCCTGGCTTTGGGATCAGTACCATGTTTGTGTCGTAAAATGAATTTGGTAGAACTCCTTCTTGGCTTATTCTGTCAAATAGTTTGTTTAATATTGGGATTCGTTGTTTTTTGAATGTTTGATAGAATTCATTTGTGAATCCATCTGAACCTGGGGATTTTTTTCTTAGGGAGTTCTTTGATGGCTTGTTCAATTTCTTTTTCTGATATGGGGTTCTTTAGGTAATCTATTTCTTCCTCTGGTAGTCTAGGCAATTTATATTTTTGTATTTATTCATCCATGTCACCTAGATTGCCATATTTGTTGCAATATAATTGGGCATAATAGTTTTTAAGGATTGTGTTAATTTCCTCTTCATTAGTGGTAAGATTTCCCTTTTCATCTAGGATACTGTCAATTTGGTTTTCTTCTTTCCTTTTTTAAATTAGATTGGCCAGTACTTTTTCTATTTTATTTGTTTTTTCAAAGTACCAGCTTCTAGTCTTATTTATTAAATCAATAGTTCTTTGACATTCGATTTTATTAATTTCTCCTTTGATTTTTAGGATCTCTCATTTAGTCTTCATCTGAGCATTTTTAATTTGTTCATTTTCTAGTTTTCTAATTTGCATGCCCAATTCATTGATCTCTGCCCTCTCTAGTTTGTTAATATATGAACTCAAGGATATAAATTTGCCCCTGAGTACTGCTTTGGCTGCATCCCATAGGTTTTGAAAGGATGTCTCATCATTGTCATTTTCTTTAATGAAATTATTAATTGTTTCTATGATTTGTTCTTTAGCTAATCAATTTTGGAGAACCATATTGTTTAATTTCCAGTTAATTTTTGATTTGCCTCTCCATGTACCCTTACTAATTATTATTTTCATTGCATTGTGATCTGCGAAGGTTGCATTTATTATTTCTGCTCTGTTGCATTTGTTTTCAAAGTTTTTATGTCCTAATACATGGTCAATTTTTGTGAATGTACCATGTGCTGCTGAAAAGAAGGTGTGATTCCTTTTTGTCCCTATTTATTTTTCTCTACGTATCCACTAACTCTTATTTTTCTAAGATTTCATTCACTTCTCTTACCTCTTTCTTATTTATTTTTTTGGTTTGATTTATCTAGTTCTGATAGAGGAAGATTCAGGTCTCCCACTGGTATAGTTTTTCTATCTGTTTCATCCTTGAAATCCACTAGTTTCTCCTTTAGAAATTTGGATGCCATGCCATTTGGTGCATACATGTTGAATACTGATATTTCCTCATTGTCTATATTGCCTTTTATCAGGGTATAATTATTATCCCTATCCCTTTTAATCAGATCTATTTTTACTTTGGCTTTGTCAGATATCATGATTGCAAATCCTGCCTTCTTTTTATCATTTGATGCCCAATAGACATGGCTCCATCCTCTTAATTTCACCCTATGCGTATCTACTTTCCTCATGTGTGTTTCTTGCAGACAGCATATGGTAGGGTTTGGGATTCTAATCCACTCTGCTATTCTCTTGCATTTTATGGGTGAGTTCATTCCATTCACATTCAGTGCTATGATTACCAGCTGTGCATTTCCCAGCATTTTGATTTCTACTCCTAGTCCTGCCTTTTCTTTTTTCACTATTTCCTTCCACACCAGTGTTTTGTTTTTTAATCAGTTCCCCTAATTCCCACCCTTATTTTACTTCCTTTTCTACCCTCCCTCTTCTTATCCCCCCTTATTTTCTTTACAGTCCTTTTAAACTACCCCCACCCTCTCCCTCCCTTGTACTGCTTTTTCTTTCCACCAGTCTGTTTGTTACTTTTCTAAGTAGAAGCCCCTATAGGACGCAAATCAATTCTCTGCCCTAATGGATTGGATTGTTCTTTCCCCTTTGGGTCAATTTCAATGCACATACGAGTTGAATATTTCCTATCTCCAACCTCTTTACCCTTCCACTGTATTGATGTTTTTCTCCCCTACTGCCATGTGCTTCTTTGTGACATATAAATTTGCCTCCTTCAGTTTCTTTTCCCATTTCTTTTAGTATTAACCTCTTTTTTAGCTCTAGTTGTATATATCTGTACATATACATATAAATACACACATATAGGTATATTTATGCATGCATTATATCTATATACATATTTATGTCTTGTCATTTCATCCTATAGTTTGTCACTGTTCCCTCCAAGTGTACTTCTTCTTGCTGCCCAGGTGGTAATAACAATTTTTAAGAGTTACCAATGACCTCTTTTCTTATAGGGATACATATCATTTTAACTTATTGTGTCTCTTATAAAAAAAAGTTGTTTTTTTTCTTTTTTGTTTTGTATTTCTTTTTTCCCTCTTTTTAAATTACCTTTTGATGATTCTCTTGGATTCTGTGTTTGGACATGAAATTTTCTGTTCAGGTCTGGTCTTTTCTTTACAAATGCTTGGAATTCTTCTATTTTGTTAAATGACCATACTTTCCCCTATGAGAATATAATCAGTTTTGCTAGGTTGTTGATTCTTGGTTGTAGATCTACTTCCCTTACTTTCTGGAGTATCATATTCCATGCCTTTTGGTCCTTCATTGTATATGAAGCCATATCCTGTGTTATCCTCACTGTGCTTCCATGGTATCTGAATGACTTTTTCTTAGCAGCTTGTAATATTTTTTCCTTGGTCTGATAGTTCTTAAATTTGGCTATAACATTCCTGGGTGTTGTCAGTTGGTGATTAAGTACAGGAGGTGATCTGTGGAATCTTTCAATCTCCACTTTTCCCTCTTGTTCTAAAATACCAGGGCAGTTTTCTTGGATAATTTCCTATAGTATGAAGTCCAGGCTTTTCCTTTTGTCATGGTTTTCTGGTAGGCCAATGATTCTTAAGTTGTCTCTCCTGGAATGATTTTCTAAATCTTCTGTTTTGTTAATGAGATGCTTCATATTTTCATCAATTTTTTTCATTCTTTAAATTTTGTTTTATAGTGTCCTGCTGCCCTTTGAAGTCACTTGATTCTAGTTGTTGTATTCTGGATCTTAAAGACTGTATTTTATCGCACTTTTTGGTCATCCTTCTCCTTCTGGTCTGATTTTCTTTGGAGATCATCTTTCATCCCCTTTACCTCATCTTTCATATCCTTTGCCTCATCTTTCATCTTCTTTGCCTCATCTTTCATCTCCTTTGCCTCATGTTCAAGCTGATTGATTTTGGCTTTCAGGATACTATTTTCTCATTTTAGTTCAAGTGCCTCTGTTTCCAGATGACTTATCTTAGTTTTTAAGTTCTTTTCCCAATTGTCTACAGCCTCTCTTATTTATACTTTGAATTGTATTTTCAGTTCTTCCAAAGCCTGTGTCCAATTCACTGGGATTTCTGGTTTATTGTTTGATGTTTCCTCCTGCTCTGTTCCATTTTCTTTTTGTTAATTGCCTGTATAGAAGCTGTCAATTGTAATTTCTTTTTTCTTTATCTGTCGTTTGGTCATATTTTCCCCTTCTTTTCCCCCTGTAATTGCCTGCACTCTTGCTCCTCTCATTATTGTGTTGGATCTGTGGGTTTGGGCTTTTCTTTCAGTCTTCCCTCTTGGAGTTTTGTCAGCAAGTCTCTCAGTGCAGCCTGTGGGGGAGGGGTATTAGAGCTTTTGTTTCCCTGTGCTCTGGAAGCTTTGATTGGATTAAAGTCCAGCAGTCTGTGAGGGAGAGGTGTTGGAGCTTGAGGTTCCCTGACCGCTGCTGCAACCAGGCTGCCCGCTCTGCACTCTCTCACCAGCTCCTTCCCTACCACTTGTGTTTAGCACTCTGAACCTGGAATATCCCTGCCTACAAGGTTTTCCCTCCAGACCAGCACCTTTGCCTGCCCAGAGGTTCCAGCTGCTGCTGGAGGCTTAGTGCTCTAGGTGCTGGGGGGGTCCTGGCACCTTTCTTCTCTCTTCTCCTTCAAGCAAAGTATTCTCAAATTCCAGCTTTTGGGGACCATATCTTTTAAATTGAGCCCAGGAGGAGGGTTTCTTTGCTCTGTCTTGTTGTTAGGTTTGATTTTCAGACCCCTGGGAGCATTTAGTTTGTAATTGATAAGGAAGGGTTTTCAGAGTTCTTAACTTTCGCTGCCTCTACACCGCCATCTTGACTCCCTCCTCCTTAAATATTGTTTTTTTTTTAAAAGAATAGGAAACAAAGGCAAAATGAGATTAAATTACATGCCCAGGATCACATAGGTAGCATCCAAAGGAGAATTTGAACTCAGATTGTCCTAGCTGCATGTCCAGTGCTCTATCTATTTGTACCACCCTTCTTTGTTGACTTTATTTATAGCTAACAATAATAGTTAAAGTTTATATAGCACTTATTATGGACACGGCATTGGACTAAGAGCTTTACAATTATTAGCTCATTTGACCCTCATAAAAACTCTGGAAGATAGGGGCTATTATGACCTCAATTTTACAGATGGGAAAACTGAGGCAAAGTGGATTTGCCCTGGATCATCACAAAGCTAGTAAATGTCTGAGAGCAAATTTGAATTTAGATCTTCCTAGCTTCAAGTCTTGTTTTCTAGCCACTGCTGGATTGACTGATCATTCTAGAGAATGTAGATACTATGAATTGAGTGAATCAGAATGAACTCTCAAGCTTCCACTCTGCCTGCATTATCTTGCCTCACATACATTTTGAATTAGAGAGATTTTTCAATCTCAGGCAAGGTTCTATGAACTAAGTATCTTGAGAGACCACCGAAAATGTGAGGGCAAAACTATAATTTCAGGAACATCTAGGTGGCTCAGTGGATAGAGTCCTAGAGTCAGGAGGTCTTGAATTCAAATGTGCCCTCAGATATTTCTTAGCTGTGTGACCCGGAGCAAGGTACTTAACCCCCTATTGCTTATGCCTTAACACTCTTCTGTCTTGAAACCAATAAACAATATTGATTCTAATTCAGAAAAAGTATTAAAAAACCCACTGTAGTTCCCTTCCTGGTACAACTATTGCTCTAGGAATGGAAATGAACCTTCTGTAATTGAAGAAGGGTTATCAGAAATTTACTAAGGCAAGAAAGTCAAGAATGAGACTGGCTTTATGGCATAGATTAGATCCTGAGCCTTAGATGGATCCCTCTATCCTAGTCAAGGAAACAACAACTACTGGTAACCCCAAACAAGACATATGATTTCCTCCAGTTACTACCCACCACAGAGAACACAGACATTCATTCTATATACAGGATTGGGAAGGCATCATTTCATTCCAGACACTAACAATCCCCTTCTAAATGTGGTAGTCACATCCTATTTTTTTTCTATCAAGTCACATCAAGTGAGCACATATTTAATGAGTCCCTACTATATTCCACGCACTGTATGAAATACTTTAAATACAAAAATAGAAAAGAAATAGTCCCTGCTCTCAGGGAGCTCACAGTATAAGGGGTAAAACAACATGCAACAACTATGTTAAAAACAAGATATGTATAGGGTAAGGTAAAGCTAATCTCATAGGGATGGCATAAAGATTAAGGAGAACCAGGAAAGGCTTTTTGCAGAAGGTGATACTTTGTCTGAGACTTGAAGGAACTCAGGAGGCAGAGATGATGGGAAAGAGAGTTCTCAATTTAAAGGAGATTTATGTGTTCATTATTGAGTTAATAATTTCCCTTGATAGTCTATGTGATAGATAGTGCCCAATCAACATCTCTCTTGAGCAAAATTGAATCTTTCTTTTATGAGGTTTAGCTTCTAGGCATTATAATATCAAATATCTTGGAGATGCAAGATCATGAACTACTAACAGATTTGGGGCACCAACAAGCAGTCTCTTGAGGAGTGATAGAAAAAAAGAAAAAATCCCCCCCAAAGTTTGCCCCTCTCCAAGGAAACTTGATAATAGTCCATCATATTTTTTTCAAACCCTATCCACAAAGCATAGTGTGTATTATGCATAATCTGTTAAGCCAGGTGATCCTATGAATCAAGAACTGTGTTTTTTATTCTTGTTGAAATTTTTTTAAAAGGGACTTTACCTGGTACATCCTGTCTAAAATAGAAATGATAGTCACACAATAATAATTTCTTATCCTGGCTGGTCCAGAGGTAGGTTACCTTGCATTGTAACAAAGCATTGATAACCATCTTTAATCAAGCAGCCACTAGCTCATACAATGGATAAAACTCTAGGATTGGAGTCAAGAAGAGTTGAGTATATCTGCTGGTTTAGACACTTACTAGCTGGGTCCCTTGGGGCAAGTCACCTAATCTCCTACAGCCTCAATTTCCTCATCAGTAAAAGGAGGAGATTTGAACTTGATAATCTCCAAGGGTCATTCCAGTGAACCTATGAAAAAACATGTATTAAACATTTGCTATGTACCAAGCTCTTTAATACATGTCACATTTGTAATTAGCACATTGTTTCAATACAACATTTCAGAAAATATTCATTCTGTATTGACTTGGGGCAAACTATTGGCACATTTGGAAACTGTAGGAAAAAAGGTAGCTAGGTAGCTCAGTGTATAGAGAACCAGGTATGGAGACAGGAGGTCCTGGTTTCAAATGTAGCCTCAGACATTTTCTAGCTGTGTAACTCTGGGAAGTCACTTGCCTAGCCATTACCTCTCTTCTGCCTTGGAACCAATACACAGTATTGATTCTAAGATGGAAGGTAAAGGTTGGATGTTTTTAAAGAAATTGTAGGAAGCATAAAAAAGACATACATGGGGTTGGCCTTTCCTTCAGTGAGTTTATAATCTACAGGATAAGGGCATATAGATAAAGAGGTGGCTCAGTAGATGGAGAGTCAGGAGGCCCTGGTTTAAAATCTTATTGAAAAACCTCAAAGCCTTGAGTGCCAAATGGCATTGCATATATGCCAAGACTAAATGGTTTCAGTCTTGCTTATTTTGGTTGCATAGTTGATTTTAAGTTCTTTGCTCATCATATAAAGAATAGGTTTATTTGACATTTGATCTTGTCACCTTAAATGTGACATGTTTGATTTCCCCTACTATATATTAGTGATCTTTTTTTCCACTTGAGACCTATCTTTGTTTCATTGAACGAATCTTTTAAATAAAAAGCAGCAATTTAATCTAGTGATGCTATTTATTGTTTCATAAAATATTGACTTTCAAGTTTCTATTTTGTGTAGATAATTTCTATAAATAAAGATGGTGGAGCAAGGAAAGACAATTTTAGAATGCAGAGGTTGGTAATTGATTAATGGGTACTTGGTATATTTTCATATAATTTAGAGAGTCTCTGTGGTATGTTGTAGAAAACATTCATTTTAAAGGCATAACACCTAAATTCAAGTTAGCTCTGGTGATTATTATCAATGTGGTCTTGACCAAATTACTTCCCTTTTCTGGATAATGCTGGCAGGTTAGATAAGATTAAGGGTGGAAGTTGTGAGACAGCTAGAATGTATCTAAATATCATACCTGACTTCTCTTTCCCACAACTCAAAATTTGTCAAAGTCCTAACCTTTGCTCTTATTTGATATACTCATGATTAAAATCCAAAAGTACTTGAAATTGGCCCACCCTATTGGCAGGAGGTTTCAGTTTTCTGTGACTATAATCACAAGACCCTCATATGTGAGAGGCTATCTTGGATTGGTCTGTTCTATTTTTGTGGCCTAATTTTTCTTACCCAGGACATCTCAGTGATACAGAACAAATATTTGTCATGCTCCTATGAGTGAATATGTCCACTAAATTGGTTTGCATACTATCATCAGTAAACTCCAGACTGGGCATGATGATGCACACTCATAATCTTGCTACTGGGGAAGCTAACAAGCAGTGGGTTGCTTGAGCTCAAAAGTTCTGAACTGCAGTGAGGTTAATGTTGATTGAGTCCCCCTTCCAAGTCTGGCATCAGTATGATGAACCCCTGGCAGCAAGAGGACACTGTCTTCTGAAGGAAGAACAAACCAGAGTAGATTGGAAACAAAGCATGTAAGAGCTTCTGAGCCATTCAGGACTGGCCACTTGGCATCCAACCTGGGCCAGATAAACAACACCTTGATATAAACAAAGAAGGGACTGAGTAAATAACTAAATCTTGTAGTGACATCAATTTAATGTAATGCTTTTTATGTTTTCCTCACATGTGTTATTGGAACTCATTTTGCTCATCTTGAAAATGGGGGTTTTAGAGTAGGTGATCCTTAAGAATCCTTAAGCTCTAAATCCTATGATCCTTAATTTTTCATATACAAGACTCTCCTTAACTTTTCTACATTATTTCAGGCTGTACAGAGATTCTGAACATATGCCATGCATGGCCTATATTCCTGAATCTGGCTAGAACCATAGTAAGATATAATTGGGAAATATTTTACATGATAATAAAAATACAACAAAACATGGATTACATGATTCAAAAAGTTAATATGATGCTGGTGCTTAGTTAGTTTGTATAGTAGATAGAGTTCTGGGTTTGGAGAAAGGAAGATCCATCTTCCTGAGTTCAAATATGGCCTTAGAAACTTACTAGCTGTGTGACTGTGGGTTAGACCCTGTTTTCCTCAGTTTACTCATCTGTAAAATGAGCTGGAGAAGGTAATGGAAAACCAGTCCAGTATCTTTGCCAAGAAAACCCCAAATGGAATCATGAAGAATAGGGTACAACTGAAAACTACCAAACACCAGTATGCTGCTGGCAAGGGCCCTTATTATGGATTAGTGAGCTTGGTTTCTATTTAAATTTGACACCACTATTTCATACTGCCTTTCCACGTTAGATAGTCTCTTTTCCCTTTTCTTCATAAATACCAAAATCTCTTAGTTTTTCTGCTATTCTAATTGATTCTTCTCTGTCTTAATTGGATTTTGGATCTCTTCAGGATAGCATTGGTGGGTGCTCTCCAAGGTCCTGCTCTGGGTCATAATCTTTTCTTTCCCTACTTTAAAAAAAAAAAAAAAGTCTTGTTGTTGTAGTTACCACTATCTCAATAAAATAACTCGAATGGGGGAAAAAAAAAGTCTTGTTCACTTCAGTGGATTGAACTACCACTATACTAGGGGCTCTTCAATATTTGCATCCCTATCTGCTTTTCTGAGTTGCAGAGCTATATGTTCAATGCTTTTAGGACATGTCCATTATCCATTCACTTTTGAACTTAAAATGCTTAGTATCTTTCCTCCTTTTTAGTCTCACCATTTTACTTAGTATCTTATGTTTAAAATTTTACATAAACTTTGGCTTCGAGCCTCAATTTCTTCTTCTGTGGTTGGACTAAATAATATCTTTTAAATTTGCTAATTTGAGGTCTATAATCTTATCATATCTAGTTTCTTGAAAATATACTGAACCTTCCTTCATGCCAACTCATATTTATTTCCACAATTTCTAGTACCAATCTGCATTATAAGAATATACTATTGCAATAGAATTCAAATAGGACTTCTAGCTCTTTTTAGGAGGGAGAAGTTGGAAAGAAGAGAATAAACATTTATATAGTGCCTACTGTATGCTGTGGACTATGCTAAGAACTTTTTACAAATATTATCTCATTTGATCCTTACAACAACCTTTCAAAGTAGGTTTTGTTATTATGTCCATTTGACATTTGAAGAAACTGAGATAGAAATGATGTAACTTGTCTATGATCACGCAGCTAATAATTGTCTGAGGTCACATTAGAACTCAGGTCTTCCTAAGGCTGAGCGTAGAGCTTTATTTTCAGACTGCTACCATACTAATCTTTCTTATGCATGGATTCCATGTGTTTTGTCTTAGCCACCTATTAGACTCAAACTCTATTGAGGAAAGCAATTGTACCTTATCTAGACTCTGTAGATTGCCTCACCTTCCTCCCATCCCTAGCATCTATAGGTCTCAATGTGCAAAACTTGATCAATATTGAGTTGAATTTGTTATCAGTTAGAAGTGTTACCTCTTGCTGTGGGTTCATAATCAGGAGATGTGTATTATATTGTTATAGTTGGATACATTTTATTTTCACATAATTATCATGGACATACATAGCTACATGAGAAGAAAGGTAGTTTGGTAGATAAAGAACTCACCTTGAATTCAGAAAGACCTGAGTTCAACTTCTGATTTTTATATACACTATCTACGTGACACTTTTCATGTCACTTTTCAGTGTCCCAGATAACTTTTAGACCATTTGCTCAAAAGAAATTGTGTAATTGCATTGGTAGAAATCACTTTGTTTACTGAGATTACCCTACCCTAATGAAATCCCAAGTCTGGACCCCCTAATACAATCCTAGTTACAGTGTTTTCTGTGATTTGGGTTGTGCATTTTAAAATTAATATTCAATAACTTAATATTATATTTTAAAAGTTTTATTCATAATAACTAACATAACAGAATGACCTAAACTCAGCCTGCTTGTGAAAGAAGAGAGTGAATAGGGTACAGACAGCAAACTATTTACAAATGTGACCATGCAAAGGTGGTGGAGAGATTAAAGGGAATTTTGGGAGATACTAAGGGACTTCTGGGGGATGAAGTCCAAAGGCTCAAAATATCTATTCATACAGGGTCATCCATCCACTCAAGAAACATTAATTAAATTAATTATTTAAATTAATACCCAGTATATGCAAAGGACTATGCTAAGACCTGGGTCAAAGAGACAAAAAAATATAAATCAGTCTCTATCATCAAAGAGTTTGCATTCTCTTAGGGAGATATAATACACACACACAAATTAATCATGTTACATTTAATCTATGTTCAAGTACATCAATTCCTATCAGGATCAATGGGAGAGTGTATAGGTGCCAGAGTGGATGGAGTGTTATATCTGGAGTCAAGAAGATCTGTGTTCAAATCTAGCCCCAAACACTATATATGCCCCAAAGCAAGTCATTCAACTTCTGTCTTCCTCAGTTTCCTTATCTTTAAAATGAGTATGATAATAATAGCACTTATCTTCCAGACTTCATGTGGGGATAAAATGAGATAATATTTGTAAAGTGTTTGTAAACTTTAAAATCTTCGTGAATGCTAGCTAATATTCCCAACACCATTATTGGTAGTACTAGTAATTTGAATGAATATTTTCTTACTTTTAATACTTTTACAAATAACTAAAAAGTGTGGATCTAACATAAAAACAGAATTTTGAAGTTTGAAATTTTTGGATATTCTTGGCCTCCAGTGTCTCCCCACAAAGCCATAGGCATAAATCACTAGTGAAGGAAAATCAGTCTCTTATCTCTGCTTATTGCCAACTTTCCCTCCCTCTGAAATTTTTTGCAAGTGTTTGAAAGCTGATACTCTTTGGTTCCTTTTTAGCAGAAAACATAAGATTCTTATTTGAGGAAAAAACCTATTAAAATAATCTAGATTTCAGGTTATAACTGTTTAGCCCCCAAGGAAAGACCATTAACTCCTAGAAATCTCTTCTTATTGTAAAACAGTTAATAGAGAATTATTTGCTTTTCTCTTTTGCTACCCTACTGTGCATGCACATGCAAATAAATGGCATATATGTATATACTTACACACACACTTATATATATATATATATATATATGTATATACATATATATATATATATATAATGGTTTTTCCAAGATCTATAGATCCTAGGATCCAGATTAAGAGTTAGAAATGACCTTGAATATCATAAAGTCTAATACCTCACTTTACAGAAAAGGAAACTGAGGTTCATACATAAAGGTAGAATGACTTTCCCAAGGTCACATAAGAAATTGTCCTATCTAAGTTTTTCTAATTTCAAGTCCATCGGGATTACACACTTTTTCTTAAGGCTTTGCAAGTTATCCTCCCCCAAATATTCTCACTAATGATGAAACTGGTCCTGAGAATAAATGCACTGGGGCAGGCAGAAGGACAGAAGAATAGGGAATAACCCAAATGGAATTCATCTGTGGTGAGTCAGTACCCTATGAGGAAGATCTAAGATATACCTCTTCCAAGAGCCCTGGGATTGGGGTTTTCATGACTTTTGACATAGGAATGCTTTATGACCCCAAGAGCTGTGCTCTGCACTGGACCTGATACACTGGGTTCCTGATTTTTCCTTGTTATCAATGATTCCAGGATAAGACTTCTTTCTCTCTTTCCTTGGGTCTCCCTTCCTTCTGCACTCATTACTGATATTATTTGAAAATTATGAACTAAGCATTGCCATGTTTTATCTGAGTCAGCTTAGTTGACTTCCTTTGTCATCCATTCATTATCTAGTTAACTTTAGTGGAAGAGGTTCTTGCATGGAAATTACAGGACTAGAGATGAAGGAGCTAGGGCAGCTGGGTTTTCTATAGCAGAGATCTTCAATCTGGGGTCCAGGCACTTAAAAGTGTTTTGATAACTATATTTCATTACAACTGACTTCATTGATAATCTTGTGTATTATATTTTATGCCTTTGAAAACAAGTTTCTAAGAAAGAGCCCATAGACTTCACCAGACTACCCAACACATCTAGGACAAGAAAAAAAGCTCAATAATCCCTGTTCAATAAGAATATCCCTCCCCATCCTTAAAGATTGCCTCTTGCCCCATTGGACTAGCACTGAGACTTCAACCCCCCAAACATATATACAATCAATTAAGAAGCATCTGTTAAGTAACTGCTATATGGAAAGCATTGTGCTGGACTCCAGGGACAAAGACAATCTGAGCAAATAATCTGTAAGCACTGATGTGCCAACATGGTGTCATATTCTGGGGATAAAGAAACAAAAGTAGAAAAACCCTGCCTTCATGGAGCTTATATTATATGAGCGCATATTCTCTCTCCCTCCCCCCCACCTCTCTCTCCACACACACATACATATACCCATATGTAAGTCAATATGAGGGTAGAAGACAACTAGCCACCAGGGGGGGCACACATGAAACAGTTCCTGCTCTCAAGGAGTTTCCCTTCAATCAGATGAGATAATGAGTGCACCCCTCCACATATGTACACACCTGTCCATATGTCTATCAATACTAGTAGGACCAGCAGATGTGAATTGAGTGGTGCTCAGGATAATGACTTGTCTTCAAGGAGGATATGAATCAAATGTTGACATGGTGGGGGGAAACCAGAGAAGTGGGGATATCCTTATTGAGCTCCAGTAAAGTGGGGATTATGAAGGCAGCTAAATTGACTCTATTTTGCTTTTTACTGTCATTAGGTCAACTAATCTTGGATCCAGAGAAAGAAAGGACTTTAGCCTAATCCCCTTATTTGACAGGTAAGGAAACTGAGAGAGACAGACAGACAGACAGACAGACACACACACTTTCCTAAGGTCATAAGTACAATACAGTTCAGAGGCAGAATATGAACCCAGGGCCTTTAACTCAGGAGTGGGCACACTTTCCAATTTAATATGCTAATCTATATTCAATGAACTAACTGATAAAGTTTCTCAGGAGTTTACATAAATGTGTGAGGAGGAGATTTTCTATAAATGTGGTGGCATGTAAACATTTATTTTTTAAGCATATGATGGCATAAAGTGTTGAAACTGAATGTACATTCTGGGAAAATGCAAAATCTGCCCCTCTGACAACCTGCAATAAATCTTCCAAATGCTCAAAATATCTTATTACTAATTAGCTAATGAAGATATTTAGCTCTGGCTTCAGGGAACTGGAATATTCAGGATAACACATTTAAAACAAGTCCCATTATGTGGAACGTGACTATTGGTGGAAAATGTTCCCAGTTTGTGGCATATGGTTTTATTTTGGGCTAATGTTAAGGACTCAAGAATGATAGGAATATATGAGATGTCTATAACACCTTAAGAAATACAGAGTAGGGTGCTTATTAGGCTATTATTTTGGGTAAAGGATCATTGAGGAATTCCTTGTCTTTTGATTTTTTTGGAACTGTTTTTCTTCATCAAATGGATGGATGGCTAATTATCATCCCTGTTCTTACATTTCTTGATGCCATTAAGGGAGTTTTTGTTGCTGTTGATGCTGCTCTTTCCTCTCCATTGACATCTATTTTCCTTTTAAAAAAAACCCTGAATATAAAAGGCTAGATTTATAAAGAAGGAATGACTTTAGAACTAGGTAAAAAAAGGAATTTCTTTACATACTGAAATACTTTAGGAAATGCATTGTAGGTGATCCTAAAAGTATAAATGTACAGTTCACCTGCTCCTCAGGTCTTGAACTTAGACTCTTCTGATTTCAGAATCAATGCCCTGTCCATTATACTATGTAGCTGTCTGAACATGTAGATAGATGTTTATACTTTGTATTTACTTATCTCTGTAACTAAATTATGTATCCCTCCCCTCCATGCCCCACCTCCCAACCCAAGTAGATCATAGGTTCTTTGCAGACAAGGACTCTCATTTTTTTTGTCTTTCCCTGAAGAGTAGCACAATCCCTGGAACTTGACATCTACTTAATCAATGCTTACTGGATTGAATCACATCAGAAAAATTAAGAGGTAGATATGAATTGAAATGAGCCCTAGAATATTGGACTTGGAGACAGGATGACTGGCTCAACTCTTCCTAGTTTGGGGAAGATAAGACTGGTTAGTTTCTCTCTCCACATCTCATCTTTTCCTTTCCTCTCCTGGAAAATGGAGAAAATATAATCGCAATCTTTCCTTTCATGATACACTCACTTGTTAAAGACATATGAACTTGTATTGCCATTACAGATGAAACTGACCTAGCTAGAATTTCCCACAGCTTCACTAGGGAGTTTCTATTCCCTTGTGGAAGTCTGCCTCCTTCTTAAATTGGTTGCTTAGCTTGTGCCCTAGGTGTGTGATCATCCTGTGAGCTTACTCTTCCCCTACCCCCACATCCTCTTACCTCCATAGCATCTTTGATGTAACCAAGGTATAATATTCCTTTCCTCATTCTTGTCATTAAAGATGGAGTTCTTGTGAGTAGAAAAAGATGAAAGAATTGATATATGTTTTGCTGAGTAGACTGAGCCTGAGGTTAAAGCTGATGTGACTCTGGGTAACTTAAGATAGAAAACTTTCTACTTTCAAGCTTTTGAGTGACTGAAAAGGTTTCCAGAAGGCATGGAGAGGCTCAGAAGGGCTGAGAACTATTGATCAATTTTGTCACTTAACCAAGCATTAGACATTGATTAGAAAGTATCCTTGTTTGCCTATTGGTCATTCAAATTATAAAAACTACTAGTGGGTTATTTAGAAATGCAATTTGTGCTATATATTCAGATAATTATTTTTCCAAAAGATTATAAAATTAGATAAAGGCATTCCCAGAAGTACAGAAGAGCCAACATTTTACATGAAAACAGTTATAGAAGGTATATTTTAAAAAGCAACCACCAAGAACACATGTGCTGGCCATGTTAGCTTCATTCATATGTTTGAATGACTCAGTCCCATCATGAGAGACTTGCTGGAAAGTTACCTTGCAGAGGCAATCTGTTTCAGTGTATTTGGCTATTTGTCTTTGAATAGGAAGTGAGTGATAACAAATAGATCAGGAAGATAGAAAATGGATAGAAGAAATGTACTTTGCATTTTTCTCAAGTAGTTTGAAAACATAGACTTTGGAGTTAATTCATAGAATCATAGAATTTCAGAGCCCTAGAGTTAGTAAGAAGCTCAGAGGCAATCCAAATCCCCAGATATTTATTAAACATCTACTGTGTCAATCAGCAGCAAGGTGATGTAATGATGCCAGGCCTCATTATTCCTGAGTTCAAATATAGCTGTAGACCCACACTGTGTGTGACCTTGGGTATGTCACTTAACCCTGCTTGCCTCAGTTTCCTCATCTGTCAAAGAAGCTGCTGAAGGAAATAGCAAACCACTCTGATTTCTTTGTCAAGAAATCCTCAAATGGGGTCACAAAGAGTCAGAGCAAACTGAAAAATGACAGAATTACAACAAATTCTAGGTCTCAATCTTTGCTTCTATAACAAGCAGTTTAAATTGATAATTGCCTTAGTTACCAAGGGTTATGGAATAGTTAAGGGAGGAAGTGTTTTCTCTGCTTCCCAGGCACTGTGAGCCTGGGATGCATCTAGCATGTTTTTATAGTGAAAGCAGAAGGATGGTGAGCAGCAGGCTCTTTCTTCCTGGTCTTTTGTCAGCAGATTGGAAAGACTTGTTACTGGCTAATGAAACAAGCATTCATTATGTGGGCTCAGTAGCCTCCTGGTTTCTTTTGTCCTGGAGGAGAGCAGGGGCCCCTAGCTTTTCCAAAGGCGTCTCCCCTCACTTTATCCAGGCTGAGTATCTCCTGAATATCCCTAGAAAAGAAAAGGCTTCTCAAAAGAGAGAGACAGATAATGCCTGTTCCCTGAATACCATAATCTTAGAAAGAAAGAAAGGGATTCCGAAGTGAGATCTGAACCCAGGTCTTCCTACCTTCCAGGCTGTCACTATATCAAATAAATCATGAGAATATGGCACATAAATAGAGGAATAAAACCATTTCATTGGAAGGATTAGAATATCTTTCTGTGATGAAAAAGGATATCCATTGTCACAGAAGGAACATGTGGAGTCTGAATGGAGATTCAAACATCCTATTCTTCATTTTATTTCCACCCTGAATTTTTCTTTAGTGTAAACATTGTGTCTTATTTCACCACATGAAATATATGTTACATGATAGTACATATACAACATAGTCATATTACCTTCTTGGGGAGGGGTGGAAGGAAAGGAAGGGGAAAAAAAGAATGAGACATAGATTTTTTTTGAGGTAGCTACTGTAAGAATTTGTTTCAGATAAGCAAGAAGATTTATTACCCATTTATAATATATCATATATAATATTCTTTTTATGTTGTATATTATATTTGTAAATGTAATATGTAGCATAACAATAATAAGCAAAAAAAAAACAGAATGAAAAACTCTAGATTACCAGACCTGGAGTCAGGAAATCCTGGCTTCAGACTTCACTTCAGACACATCCTGTGAAACTCTGGTCAACTTCTCTGACCCTCCATTTTCTCATCTTTGAAATAAGAACAAAAATGAGATCATGCATGCAAAACTCATGGCAGGCATAAGAGCACTATTAAAAGTCAGTTATTATGATAATGGTGTGATGATTTCCTCAATTATATAGCTGGCTCTTTCCAAAGACTTTTACTCCCTATTTCTTTACCTCTGGGCTTCTTCTTTAGCTGCCTAATTCAGGTGCCGGTTACTTTGCTAGATTCTGGGATATAAAGGCAAAAAATATTAAATAAGCACTCAAATTATCCTGGGGTGAAACAGCATCTATACTAAAAAGTATAATAAAATGTATATATATATATATAAATGTATATATATATTATAGAACAAATATAACTACATATTATTTTCATTTGTATAAATAAATACATTTTATACCAAAAATATATTTTATACACATATGTATATATATATATATGGTATATAAATGCTTTTTAAATATTAGTATACATATATGTATATAGATATGCAATATATACAGATATGCATGCGCATCTAAATGTATTTATTAAGTATATTTATTAAATATATACAGATAGACATGTATTTTATTGAAAAGGAAACAGTTATAGAGAAGTAATCTGCTCAAGTCTTTCTCCCTTTTCTTCTTCCTATTTTATCTAGGGTTTTAAGGTTGACATTCACATCATCTCAGGTGATATCCACAATTATCCAGTGAGGACGGTGAGAGAGAAAAGGATCTATTTGAAATCAGAAAGATATAAATCCAAATCCTGACCCTTCCACTCAATAGTTGTGGGACCATGGCTATATCCTGCACCTTCTCTAAATCTTACTTTCCCTACTGAAAAATGAAAACTGTAATGCCAGTAGTAGTACCTGCCTCATGAAATTGCTGTGTGGTTCAGATTGAGACTATATATAAAGGACATTGTAAACTTTAAAATATTCTATAAAAATATCAAAATTTCTTTTTCTTCTTCTCCTCCTCCTCCTCCTTCTCCTCTCCTTTTCCCCCTGTCTCTCCTCCTCCTTCTGCCTTCTCCTCCTTTTCTTCTTCCTCCTTATGCTCCCCTTCTCCTCCTTCTCCTCCTCCTCCTCCTCCCCTTTCTCCTTCTCTATCTCTCCTCCTCCTCTTCCTCCTCTAACAACTACTACAATTATTAGTTCTATTACAACAACTACTACTACTTATTAGATATTAAAGGAGATGTATTGCTCTTTGTTTGCTCTTGTATCCTAAAGACTAGTGGTTCTTTTTATATCATTTGTAGCTGAAACTTCCTTATGTATTGTCTCCTTATGATAATAATAATAACCAGTTATAATAAAGATAACTAGCTAACTTTCTATGTGCCAAGTACAGTTAAACCCTTTGCAATTATTTTATCATTTGATCCTCATGACCTCCCTGGGAGGTAATTATTATTCTCTTCATTTTACAGAAGAGGAAAATAAGACAAATAGCCCAGCATCACACAGCTAGTAAATGTCTGAGATCAGATTTGGATTCAAATCTTTGTGATCTGAGGGTCACTGTTCTATCCATTATGCCACCTTGCTGAGAACAGGAATCGTTGTTACTGCTAGGATATTTTTATCCTTAATATTTATCACAGTGCCTCATACACAGTAGGCACTTAATAAATACTTTTCCATTTATTCATTTTTAAATTATTCCATCCATCATTTTATGGTAATACTACTGATATTTATTATCAATTTCCTAACTTCCCATTACCCTATTATTTTATTAATTTTTACAGATGAGAAAACTGAGCCTCAAGGAGATTAAATGATTTGTTCTTCTTGTTCACTTATGTAACTAGTAAGTGTTGGAGGGAGGAATTGAAGCCTTTGCAGCATCCAAGTCCAACGCTCTTCAGTAGGCCTCATTCCCCCAATTCTTAAAAAAGAGTAGATTCCTCCCATAATTGTCTGATACTCTGAGACTGGGGCAGAATAGCTTCCCTAGCTCCTCTCTTTTGTCTGTCCTGCTCCCCTCCTTTACATCCCCTCCACTCCTTGCTCTCTGGTGGGTGGCCTGATGGCTATTTGTCATTATCGATGGCTCTTTGGTCCTCTAATTGCCTCATTAAAACTCTAGGGAAACAGCATTCTGGCGGCTGCCTTGCTGGGGCTTGTCTTGTCCATTTTCCCTTCTGGGACGAGCCTCTGGGGAAGCTAAGGCAGCTGCATTCTCTTCTGGGTCTTTCCCTGAATGAGGCCAGCCTGGCTCAACAGCATATGCCCAGACACATTCTGCTTTCAGTTTCCATCAAAGGCCTATTGACAGAGGCTGGGGGCAGCTAAGGCCATTGTTTGTCCTCCCCTTCTTTTGATCCCTAGTTCTTTCTATTTAGGTTTCTCCTTCCAGTGTAGCTGGCCTCTAGCCCAGGTAAGATTAGGTTTCTTTTATTGGGTTCACCATTGTGGATGGAGGACCCGCAGTATCCAAAATATACAACAAAGCCAAATTAGCTTGGAGGCCAATGGCGATGAATGGTAGAATAGGGTTAATCCCATATTGTTTCCTATGAAATAAACATTTGGATGTGATGCAGTTCTTTTGCAGAAAAAAAAAATCTCTAGTCTGTTCTGCATCCTAACCAAGCTCTTTTATTACCTGTGTTTTCAAGGACTCAGCCCAATTAAAACTGAGAGTCTGTTCTTAAAATCAGACAAATCAACATGTTCTGTGGGTCTCTAATGCCAGTAATTCTTAACCAGGCGTCCATGAACTTTTTTTTAAGTTTAATAACTGAATTTCAGTGTAATTGATTTTCTATGTAATCCTCTGAATTTTCTTTTAAATATTATGGCTAAAGAGGTCTGTGGTCCCCTCCCCCATCTGGCTAGGAGCGCCTGCTCTTAAAAAAATTTGTACTTTTTTGATGACCACATTCCCACACAAGTTATGCCCATATGCTGTCAGTCTGGGGGAGATAGAATTATTGAGGCAGACCTTAAATGTTCTCTCCCCAATTAGATAGGAGCTTCTTGAGTACAAGGACTGATTTTGCCTGCTTTGTATTCTCAGTGTTTTGCACAGTACCTGGCACATAGGGGAAGCTTAATAAATGTTTATTGATTGAATGGATAGTTGATTGCTTGACCTGAGCCACAGTCTAGTTAAACAGGAAAAAGGCTAACAGAAATCTCTAGTCAGAGAGGAAATGACTCTCCTTCCAGGGAAGTAAGTAGGATTAGAAAAATTAGTCCTGTATCTGGATTGAGTGAAGGAGAATAAGGAGTCAAATATAGTTCCAAGCTTGTGAATCAGGATGACTGGAAGGACAGTGATGCCCTCAACAGAAATAAAGACATTTAGGGAGAGACAAAGAATTCAAATTTTGCATATGTTGATTGCAGGATGCATTTTGAACATTTAGTTTGAAATATCCAATAATCAGTTTGAAATAAATGACTACCATAGCTCAGGAGAGACTCAGGCTGATAATACAGATCTGGGAATCAATCATAAAACTGAGATAATAGTGAAACCTATGGAAACTGATGAGGTCACCAATGAAAGAGTATGTGAGAGTTTTTAAGGACAAATGGGTGAGGAGAAATGAATGATGAAATCTTTTCTTCTTACATCATCTTCCTTTCTAAATTTGTCCTTCCTCACTCTAGTCATTCCTTAAGAAGATATTTAAAAAAGAAGAAAAAGTTAAATCAGAAAATCTAATAAACCAACTGCATCTGACGGTATATATAGTATTGCATGCTAATGGTCCCCTGTTCATGGATAGAATATAGTGCATTTTCTTATTTCTTTTTAGAAGAAATGAAAAACAAGCTTTAGTTTTATAATTACACTGAATTTAGCTTCAGTTTATTTTTTCTTTCCATTTCTATTGTTGAGGCTCTTGAGCATATTATATTCCTGGTTTTATATCTTTCATTTTCATCATATTGTATGAATCTTCCCATGTTTCGCTGAATTCATCCTACTCATCTTTTCTTACCATACACCAATAGTCCATCACATCGATGTACCATAATTTGTTTTTGCTTAAACATTTTCTCTGTGACCTAGCCAGTTGAATTTAAATTCCTCTGGCATTCAAGGCTCTTCTGGTGCCACATTGTGGTCTCTTTGCTATTCACACAAGATACTCCATCTCCTTGTATCACAGTTTTACTTGCTGTGCCTATATCCTGGATGCCTGGAATTTTCTCCTTCATATCACTCTCCTGACTTCTCAGGCTTTCTTCAGGTCCTGGCTAAAATTCCACCTTCAACAAGAAGACTTTCCCATTTCATTTTAATGTTATTGCCTCCCCTCTATTAATTAGCTCCAATGTATACTGTATATCTCTTGTATGTGCTTAGTTTTTTACATATTTTTACATTTAGAACATATCATGGAAAGAGAACTTGACCAGGAGTCAGAAAGATCTGAGTTCAAATCTGGCCTCAGTCAGTTACTTTATATGTAACCCTAGGCAAGTAATTTAATCCTATTTGTGTCAGTTTCCTCATTTATACAATGAACTAGAGAAGGTAATGGCAAACCACTCTAGTATGTTTGCCAAGAGAACTCCAAATGAGGTTGTGAAGAGTCAGACAGAACTAAAAAGATGACTGAACAACAACACCCCCCAGTAGATTATGAGCTTCTTGAGAGCAGGGATGCCTTTTATATTCTTTATATCCCCAATGACTAGCACAATCCCTGGGACATAGGAGGCAAAAAGGGAAGACTTCTCTAGTTTTCCCTATATTATGCCAGCAGAGTTCCTGATTCCTTCGAACTTTATCTGTTTCTAAGGACAATAGCAGATATTCCCTTCATTCTCTTTTCTAGGGAGCCCTCCATCCCTCAAGCTCTAAACTGCCTTAGATACTCCAAAACCCACTGATAAAAGCCATCCCAAGATGGGAATATTTTATTGGTTTTAGAAATAATGGTATTTACTCTGCCAAATATATCTGCTCCTGGTAAAGCATGGTCACTAGATCATAAACTTAAGAGAGAATTTAAAGTGCCATATTCTTTTTCAACTTGGGAAGGCTTATGCAATTTCTTGGCAATTATTTCCTGTAGGAATAAAGTGGCATGTTGCTCTTTCTTTCATCCTGTTTCTCTAGCTGTAGTCCTTCCTCATTAGTGATAGTCTCCCTCTTCAGAGCAGCAGTAATGCCCTCAAAGTACTGAATTTATTATAACTAAGAATCATCCTAACCTACCAGACAAAAATACAGACTGAGGAAATAATTCTCTCTCTTTCACCTCACCTAAGTGGGTGGGTGTAGACACACATGTACACTGGACACAAGGAAGGCAGGAGTGAAAGAAACCCTGCAGGACTAAGGCTGCTCTTGCAAACTGATCTTTGTTAACTTCCCTTTTTAATCTCTTCCAATTGCTGCATTGGGAAGCACCATCTTTGTTGCCTGTCTACCCATTAGCCCAGACATCTTCTTTTTTTCTAATGATATCTTTGCTGGACTAAGAATCACTACTTTTAAAGAAGTGGATTCCAGCTAGTTCATTTCTGAAGTTTCCTAGCTAGGTCATGAAAATCCAAATCCAAGGTTAAGACAATTCAGCTTATTTTAATCATTTTTAAAATGTTGATTGTCTCTCTAGGTCTGTGTGTGTTGCACTGATGCTTGGGATATTAAAAAAATGAAGGGAGCAACAGAAAGAATTTGGAGTTAGATCAGCAACCTGTGTCCAAGCCTTGACATTGATGCTAACTACTTCTTTGACCTTGAGCAAGTTATTTGACTTCTCTTGGCCTCAGTTTCCTCATCTGTAAAACAGGTGTAATATAATACATCATGGGAATTATTAACTTCCTGACTCTGAGTCCAGTTCCCTATCTACCATGCCACACCCATTTTCAAAGATCTTTGTATCACATTCCTCTAATAGAGTATGACTTCTGTGAGGGAAGGGACTAGTATCTTATTTAAACTTGTTATTTATCCTAATGCTTGTCACAGTGTGCTGTACACAGCAGATGCTTAATAATATATTTGTTGGTATGGAGTAGAACTTAAACAGTGGCTTCAATTAGTCATAATGTCCTTGCCTTGTTGGTGACTTTCTCTGGGATTGCAGTCCATGGCAATCATCTGCTTGGGTTTGTAAACCAAGAACACATCTGCTTGGAGCTTAAGAGATCCAGTACTTTTTTGCTGTTTGTATGTGGATGAGTGGTCTTGACATCATAGACATCAGCTTCAATCTGAATCAAAAGCCATGTAGCTGAAACAAATTATCAGGAAATAAACAGGCAAAGACAGATTTCAGCTTACAAGAGTACAGGAATGGTACCAATGGAGTTCATAACCACTCTAGACTCATATATTGTCAATACAAAAG
The DNA here is from genome assembly GCF_027887165.1 of Monodelphis domestica. NCBI lineage: Eukaryota > Metazoa > Chordata > Mammalia > Didelphimorphia > Didelphidae > Monodelphis > Monodelphis domestica. The sequence continues at coordinate 81,449,658 of NC_077231.1, forward strand.
TTCTTGTTCCCTGTTACCTAGTACCTCCATTCCTATGCAGGCACAAAGTTGGACTATCCATCAATGATTATCATTGGTATTATTTTATGTAAAATGTTAGCTATACAAACTGCTTTGCCAGCTGTTATCACACATTTCATCTTTTCTCAGCATTTGTGTCATTTCGCCTCAATTCAGATTGCCAGCTAAGGCTTACTTCCAAATTCATTTCAGTATTCATTGTATCAGAGGACTGGCCTTCTTTAATAATTGTTTTATTGAACTGACTTGTGATGTGAGATGATGTTACTGTGATGATATCCCAATTTTACAGATGTACCTCAGTTCCAGAGAGGGTTAGAAAAATGCCTAAAGTTATGGACCAAATCCAGTGTGAACCCGGGAACAGTGCAAGATGTTCTGAATTTAGAGCCCACATCTCCTTCATTTGGATCATTCTTCCTAGCTCTCTATCCCACACAATATCAAATTATCAGTGGTCATTGGTTGTTGCTCCTTCCTGTCCCTCCTCCTTTAACCTGTATTGCTTATCTCTCTCACAGGGTTATTACAGTCCTCAAATGAACTAATGTATATAAATTTTTTCTTTTCAAAACTTTCATCAATATCACACTGGGTCCTTGATCTTATGTGAGGAATCATTCCAGTGGTTTGGATCATATTTTTCCATATTATATTATTCTATGTGATTCTTTACTAAGTCTTCCATATCTTTGGATATTGAACTATCCACAGTGCTGAAACTTTTCTCTACTTCTTTTAATATTCCATATGTACCAGAAATTTTTTTTCACTCGATACATGACTATACCATATCTTTTTCTAGTCAGATATTCTTTTAAATTTTATTATAGGAATAAAATAACTTAGGCAGGAGAATGCAGTGGGTAGAGCAGTTGGGCCCAGTGTCATAAAGACCTGGGATAAGATTTGGCCTCAGACACGGACTAGCTGCATGACCTTGGGCAAGTCACTTACCCTCTACCTTACTTTCCATAGATAGTTGTTAAGATCAACAGGGTTGTTAAGATCAAATGAGATAGATAGTTGTAAAGTGCTTAGCACAGTGCCTGGCACCTAGTAAATGTTATAAAATACTATTATTGCTGATAATAGCAATACTTCTCATTCCACTTGTCTCATACAAATCATTATTAGTAATATGCCTTAAGCTACTAACACTCACCCAGACTAGAATGGAGCTCTTTGGGGGCTTGGAAGATTTCATTCTTGTCTTTGTAACTCCAGTTACTAGGACACAAATGCTTGCTAATTTATTGTGTATCTTTCTATTTCTCTTGAGGCCATTGTAATTGAAATCCTGAAGCCCTACAGCTCCATTATTTGCTGTTGGGAAGTACTATCAGAATAATAATAGTACTAGCAACATATTTACATAGCACTTTGAGGTTTGTAAGCACTTTTTTCATAGTAAACCTATTGGATAGAAAATAACAAATATTATTATCTCCATTTTACAGATAATAAAACTGAGAACAAAAAGAAAATATTTTTGTGAATAGTAACATAACTAGTAAGAATCAGATAGGATTCAAGTCAGATGTCCTCTATCCAGTTCTAGAACTCTTCCCATTATGGTGTGCTTCTTCTAATACTATCAAGAAGATAGAATGTATGTCAGCAAGTAACTGGGATATCATTGACTATGTGGCACAATTTCTACCCATAAAGTACCACAAAAATGCCAGCTCTTTTAGTAAGGAAAAGCCAAAAAATCTATAGCCATAGTTAAACACTGACTGTTTGAGTATGTCTGGTCTGATATTAGACTGGGGTAATACTGATCAGTTCTGGCATTCATAAAAGATAAATGAAGAAGGAGAAAAAGAAAGCAAGGCTGAGCCATCAGAGAATTATTTCATTGTATTTCATGGCTATCAGAGGGAAATGTGAATCATTAGTGGTATCTATTAATGTCTACCTGCTTTGCCCCAATAGTCTTTGGCAAGCTTGGCATAATGGGGATATTATTTGAATTTAAAAGCTTTTATTCAAGCCTTCATTTTTCCACTTATATGAAGATTCTACAATTTGAGTTGGAAGGAACCTTACATATAATCTAGCCCAATTGCTTTCATAGACAGAAAAATTTAAGCCCACTGCTTGTGACTCCATAAGACCAAACAGCTAGGGAGGGGCAAAGGTGGTTTTTGAACCTAGGTTATTTGACCAAAAAAAAAATGCAACATTCTTGCCTTTGGCATTCTCTAATTTTGCCATATGTGTCAATTTGCTTGTCTAGAAAATGGAATAATAAGATATGCACTATTTGCTTTCCAAAATTGTCATTAAGATCATTTGAAATCACCTATATTACTTTAGTAGCTTTAAAGAGCTAAATAAACACACAACTCATGACCTACTTATTTTGATACTAATATGATATAGTGGCAAGAATATTGGACTAAGAATTCAAGACTTTGGATTTGAGTTCAAAGATATGCCACTTATCATGTGTGTGACTTCAGGTAAATCACCTAGCATCTCTGAATGCCAAATTCTTCATTTTTAAAATGATCAAAAGTGTGCATGGCCTACATTCCTCTCAGCAGTGTTATAAGAGAGAGCATATAGGATGAACTGTACACCCTTTGAGAGCAGGGACAATTTGATTTTTTTAAAAAATTCTTTACCTTCTACCTTAGAATCAATACTGTGTATTGGTTCCAAAGCAGATGGATGGTAAATGCAAGGCAATGGGGGTTAAGTGACTTGCTCAGGGTCACACACCTAGGAAGTGTCTGAGCCCACATTTGAACCCAGGACCTCCCATCACTAGGCTTGGGTCTCAATCCACTGAGCCACACAACTGCTCCCAGAACTATCCTATTTTTATCCTTGCATATCATAAGAGCTTAATAAATACTCTTTGATTGGAAGATGGAAGACCCTTGCAAATTATATAAAGTTCTTAGTAGTATTTTGTTGTAGAATATAAATCCCATGAAGGCTGGTACAGTTGTATCTTTATTTACCAGGGGTCCAGTGTAGTGCCCAGTTCATACAAAGGACCTAAAAGATTTACAAATATTTGTTAAATTGAATACAAACATAAGGTATATATGTAAGCTTCCTGCAAGTATTATTATTTCATTCTCTACATTCCAATGCCTAGTACCTAACAGTGCCTGAAACATTTGGGAATTAATAAATAGTTGCTGATTCATTATTATTTTAATAGTTATTTGTGTCTTCTACTTTTAAAAGAAAAAGTGTTTCTCTGCTTCTCCAGATAGTCCTACTCCTCTCCTTATCATCAAACTGTCATCTCTACTCTTGTTCTCAATAGTTCTTCAGCCTTTATCCCTTAATTCCCCATATCCCGATAAGCCCTGATTTTCCCTTTTCTATTTGTCAGCACTGTAGGCTCTGCCCTTCTAGGTCATTCATGAGTCAGTTCCATTCTATAAACATTTGTTAAATATCTGCTGCGGGCAAATTTCTAGACTATAAGAACTGGAATAGTTCTCATCTAGGATAATGCTGTCTGTGTTTTAACCCTAAACTATATATTCATGGTGACAAGACCATTTGCATTCTTTGTCACAGCCAGCCTTGGAGGTAGATTATATATGCCTTCCATGTCATTTGATGCCTTTTGGGCATAGTGTCATCCCTTCCACCCCACAGCAATTTCATTGATTTAATTTCACTTCTCAGCTTAAGTTCCTACTATGTGCACTAGCATTATAGATGGTAAAATCTCTTCAGATCCTCTTTTGGTAGATGATATGGTGCTTTTTGCACCAAGCTCCAGTATATCACAGTGCCTATTCAATGAGAGCCATAGTTATTTAAAAGAAACCAATCCCTATAGTCATTCCAAAACAAATGCCTATTGTCTTAGTTTCAGAAACACTTATTTCCCAGTTTAAGACATGCCTTTAAATTCCTACTCTGTTGAGTTAATACATCAATATGAGTCTCTGTCAAAGGTGCTCTGCAGATGAACAATAGGTTAGGCATAGAAGCAGATAAAGGAAAAATGAGTTGGATTATATATTGCTTTTAGTGGGCCCAATTTGGTCTTTTCTACAAAGACCCAGCTTTTAAAGACAAATGTTCTGTGGTTGTGAATCTTAGAATACCACAATCTCAGGAATCAAACTGTGGGTGACCAAAAAAGTCAGCAGAGAGAGATTATACCATTTGTAAGTTTTATTGTAGCTCCTCATTTTCATTCTACTTTTATTTGTAAAATGTATATCTTGTATACAGCAAAATTGTTAGATTTTATTTCCATCTTCACATAGCAAAACTTATCTATTTTTTTCTTTAGAGTTAATGGCTCTGTGGATTATATTCATCCTATACTCTGCTTCTAATACTTATGGGGAATTTTTGAATTATTTCTTGCAGTATAATATTGAGGACCTTTAATTAATCAATCATTAAGTAAGTATTCATGTAAGGCTTACTTTATGCAAGGTAATAAGCTAATCACTGATATAAAATGCAAAACAAAAATCAGTCCTTGGTTTCAAGAAATTTACATTCTTCTGGATATTGAATGTAGATCATAATTCCTTATTTTTCTCTGATTTCAGTGACTTAGTTCAATGTGCAATTTGGATTGAGGAAGATCCCATTCTCTTTTCTTCTGCACAGCAAGTCTGTCCACAACAATTTAGTTCTTATAGTAACAACCTTCCTTAATCCCAAAGACCACAATTTGTTGAAATTACCCCCTCACCAAGAAAAAGCATATGGATGAATTTCAAAATTATAGCAGTGAAGGAAGGCATATACTTGGTCTATGTTCCTTGAAATGTCAGATTTTCAGAAATATAATGCAAATCAGTCTATTTTATTATTATTATGAAGAGATCTTTGGTAATCAGGGTTGTTAAAATCCAGTTTTGCCACTGAATCCCATTGCTACTTGACCATTGTATGTTCATTGCCTAAAATAATCTAGGCAGAAAGCTGTGTGCCATTAATGGAGGGTCTAAAGCAAATAAGGAAAGTGAAAGATATCAAAGTATATTATTGAAAGTCTGGAGTGATTCTGAATATATTATTTGTATATTGGGGTAACATCATGGTTTGAGGTCAATACAATGGTGACATTTGCTTTTGAATGTAGTACTGAAAACAGAACACTATTAGATATACATTTGTTTTATTTCTTTGGGCTGCATCTTCAGCTTTTTCTTGGATACTTATGATAAATTACCTTTGTCCGTCATACTTTAAGATAAAACCCTTGAATTTTACTATTCATGCATAATACCATTGTTTTGTTAGATCCTTTTGGTCATTTTTTCTGACTTTAATTTTTGAGATGCCATTCTGACCCTTTTTAGCCAAAGAGAAGTTGATTTTCTTGCATTTTAAATGCTCTACTATTTTGTTTGTCTTATCAGTATCTCCTTTTAGGCACTCTGCTATCCCAATTTACATCCTAATTTCTTTGAAAACTTTTAGTTCCCCCCTTCAGAACAGCTCTGAATTTGTTATTATTCTTTTATTCCTGGAATTCTTATACAATTTATTATCTTTGGAATGGGGGGTATTTTACTTCAATGCATGATAGTCAATGTGTTATATGATTTTCTAGACTGTCTTCTCATTTTTACTTCTTTATGAGTCACACTTCTGATTTTTCTGTTTGGGAGCTAATATTCCATTAAACTCTCACCTTTCTCTTGGCTTTTTCCCCCCTGCCCTTTTTATTCTGTCACAATTACTTTTGTGTCAGGCCTCCTCAGCTGCACAGGCCCATATCTATCCATCTATTTTCACCCTGGTCCTCCCAATGAATCACCAAGGCTATTCAGCTTCAATAACCACCTTGCTTTTATGCAAATATTCAGTTAGAGCCTTGCCATGTAGAAATGGGAGAGATGTCTAAACCTATTCAAAACTTCATCATCCCTACAGATAGGAGTGTGTGTGTGTGTGTGTGTGTGTGTGTGTGTTTTGCAGGCGATGGTGGTTCAAACCACATCACTCCATGCCAGAGGGGCCATGGTTAGGAGCAGTAGGTTTTTTAGACACTACCATTATTTTCAGTCTTTCCCTTGTGTGGTAGTTTCTTCTTTTATTACAATTTTAATTACTGCATTTGTTGTATTTCTTATTAGTTTTTAATGATGAAGTTGGAAATTTTGCTGGCAAGCACTTGTTTATTCCCCTATCTTTTCAGAAATCTTCTAGTAATAGGCATTTAATGCTTGTTTGCTGATCAAGTCAAGTGACTAGACCAAGGTCACACAGCTTACATGAGATGATGAACTTTCATAGACATCATTTGATACTTAGTCTAGTGGCCTTTCCATTATGCTGTCATCAGAGGGGGGAAAAACCACAAATTGGATTTTCATCACCTCAGGGTGTTAATGAACAAATGAGACTTTATAAATTGCAGTAAACACCTGATGAGTTGGGAACTAATTAGCCAGCATTATGAACATTCCCTATTTCCTCTTCTTGCTCTTTTTTTTTTCCCAAACCTTTTGACACTGCTCATTAGCAACCCCACCCCAGGGAGGCAAAGAAGATAAACTTCAGCTTTTTACATTGTGTGGCTCCTCTGGGAGCTTGAGGGGCCTGAGTAACCTTTTCTCTTTAGGTTTTTCACATCAGTATTCTGTAACAGTTGAGTGGAGAAACTAGAGATGTCTAGCCTAGAGAAGGAAAGGCTTGGGGACGAGGCAATAATAGCTGGCTTTAAATATTTGAAAGGTTGACTGTCATATGAAGAAAAAAACTTGTTTAGTTGGCTTCAGAGGGCGGAGCCAAGAGCAGAGTGTGGGAACTGCAAAGGGGTGAACTCAGGCTTGACTTGAGGACAAACCCTATTAGAGTTCTCCAAACTTAGAATGGGTAGCAGATAGGTCCACCCTCAGTGGACATTTGCAATCACAACCTCCATGATTACTTGTCAGAATATAGTAGTGGGATTCCTTTTCAGATATGAAATGGATGAGATTGCTACTGGAGTTAGTTTCTGTGTTGAAGTTTTATGATCTGTGATGCCAAGTCCCTCAGAAAACTACCAGGAAGAGAACATGATGATTAAGGGTTTATTAAATAACTCATTTATTGGGTCTACTCTGGACAATACACGACTCTTCCCAATGAACCCGAGTCCAATTCCTGCATGGTCTCTTCATGGTCTTTGCTATTCTTTCTGATTTCCTGTGTCAGTGACATAAATTAATGGTCTAAAGGAGACATTCTTTGTCTGTGATGCTTCAGGAATAGGTTTATGTAGTATATAGTTAGCTTCAGAGAGAGAAGGAAGGGGAGGGCTAAGGAGGGAGGAAAGGAGACACAGAAAGACAGAGATAGATACATAATACACACAGATGGAAGGAGAGAGAGGGGGAAAGGAGAGGGTGGGAAGGGAAGGAAAGATAGAGAGGGCGGAAGAGAGGGGAAAAAGAGATGGATGAAGGGAGATGGAGTGGGGAGAGAAAGAACAAGAATAAAATCATTCTACTTCTATATAAATGTCATAGACCAGACAGTATTCTCAAACCTTATCTCTACTCATATAGATATATACTGACAGGCTTGTGAGGATGAGGCTGACTCAAAGTCTCTAATGCTCAGGATTGGATGCATGCGTGTGTGTGTGTGTGTGTGTGTGTGTGTGTGTGTGTGTTGGGGGTGGGGGATGAGTAGAGTGCATGTCCTTTGTACAATGAGTTAACGGTAGTTTTTTTTTTTAATTTGGAACATTGTTGTTGCTGTTATAATGATGATGATGATACTGAAGAGAGAGTGATTCCATTCCTTCTTATGTGTTTGACTTTAGCTTTAAAGAGAGTCAAAGCTTAATAGTGAACATGCAGGGTTTGGGGAGTCAGAGAAATTAGCAAATCACTTCCCCATAAGGGATCTCAGTTCTCCCATCTGCAAAATGAGATGGCCAAAATGGGATCTTCTGTCCCTTCTAATCCTTTTTTTTTTTAAATATTATTTTATTTGGTCGTTTTCATACATTATTCACTGGAAACAAAGATCGTTTTCTTTTCCTCCCCTCCCCTTCCCCCCCCCCCCCCGCCTTTCCCTCTCCCATAGCTGACGCATGATTCCACTGGTTATTACATGTGTTCTTGACTCGAACCCATTTCCCTTTTGTTGGAGTTTGCATTATAGTGTTCATTTAGAGTCTCTCCTCAGTCTTATCCCCTCCAACCCTGTACTCAAGCAGTTGCTTTTCAGCGGTGTTTTTACTCCCACAGTTTATCCTCTGCTTGTGGGTAGTATTTTTTTTTTAGATCCCTGCAGATTGTTCAGGGAAATTGCATTGATACTAATGGAGAAGTCCATCACCTTCGATTGTACCACAATGTATCAGTCTCTGTGTACAATGTTTTCCTGGTTCTGCTCCTTTCGCTCTGCATCACTTCCTGGAGGTTGTTCCATCCCTTCTAATCCTTAATACTATGGTGTATGGAATATGACCCTATTGAAACAATATGTGAGTAACCATATTTCAAATTGCTGACCCTGGTAACTTTCTCCAAAGCTGTGCTCTTTCCTGACATTCAGATTACAAATTTTAATTTATTATTATCACCAGGATTATAGAGGTTGGTCTGAAGTTGGATTTGAATGTGAGTCTTCCTATTTACAACTGAAAGCTCTATATACTTCACCACTTCACTCCTTCCAGGGCTTGTGATTTCATTGGTCTAGTGAACTCCTATTGAGAAAACTCTCTCCATCAATATAGATTAGTAGAAATTAGTAAAAATTAAGTGAGTTGCCCTTAATCACTTGTCTAGAATGTGTCTGAGACAGGACTTTAGCCTAAGTCTTCCTAACCCTGTGGCCAGTTCTGTCTCTACTGTGCCAGGTTGCTTCCCTTTTAAAATAATACACATTATTTTTAAATAATATTAAATCATAAAGACTCTAAGAATATATTTTGAGATAATAGATTTATTATATCAACGGTATGCATATTATCTCTATTGGGATGGTCATAACTTTCTACACTTTATTCAAGTCTTTCTCCTTATACAAATATTCCAAACTGAATCTACCTCATACACTAAAGACTTCCCTCTAATTTCACATATTCTGTAGATATAGGTGCTGTCCATGGGAACTAGAGTACTGCAGATGTCCATGGGTTATCCCTCTTTCTTGTTCTTTGACTGATCCTTCTTTTTTATTCCTAAATGATCTCTTTAAGACTAGAAAATGACTGTTGATAATATATTTTACTCCATTTATCCTTACCATGCATTTCTCTGTGGCCCTTTGGGTCACCTACAATTTTTATCTTTGGGAGAACGTGGTATCCCTTTATTCACAGACAAGTATCATGACCTGAAGAATATTGATGCTAAATTGAGGAATTACTATTATTAAGACATAATTTTATCTGACATTTTGATTATCAATACTAAGCAAGAAAACAGGGAAATGAGTACTAATCATTATCATTGTCATGGAAGGCTTCCTGGACTTAGAAACAAACAGCAAAAAGGTCTCTCTAGGTCAAGGGTCAGAGTGTTTAGAGTTGAAAAGGATCTTAAAGGCCATTTAATCCTATATTCTCATTTTATAGATGAAGACCAGGATTCAGAGAAGTAAAATGACTTATTCAGTGTCAGACAGTGGATAAATGTCTGGGTCAGGGTTCATTAGGTTCTCCTGCTTGCTTATTGTATCAGTTCTAAAAAGCATTCTCATTGAGTTCCATGATTACTTAAAAGAGAATGTCCTAACGATCCACAGGAGTATAGATTTTAAGTAGAAAGATAAATTACAGGTAATCTAATCCCATTTCCTCGCTTTACAGATTAGGAAACTGAGAGTTAGAGAATTTAGTCTTCCCATGATCATATAACTAGTACATGTTAGAGGTGAATTTTGAAACCAGGTTTTCTAACCACTACACTATGCTACCTCTCCATGTTTCACACAAGAATAACAAAATGGATGAAAATGAGCTCTTTTCAAGACAATGACATGCAATTGGATAGACATCCCATTGAGCCAGTATATCAGCACTCAAATCTTGGACAGAGACATATAGTACAGATGCACACTAAATTGGATCAGAATTTAATAGGAAAAAGAGAATGGGCTGGATTGCATTTGAGAAATTATGCAGTTCTTTCAGCGAATTGATAGAACACATATTACTATGACATGTTACCAACAATTTATATTTCTGTTTTTTTTCCTTTGCAGAGTATTTTGTATGTTTTCTATCCATACTTCATGTGTATTGTACCTATGGCATGTCTATATTGTAAGCAATATAAAGTAAATAAGTAAAGTGGAGTAGAAAATGACTTGAGTAATAATTTTACCTCTACTAAGGGCTTACTCCATGACTTTGCACGAGTTATTTCATTTCTCTGGTCCTCAGTTTCCACATATGTTAAATAAGGTGTTTAGATGTTTGAACCAGATGGCCTCTAATGCCCATTTTCAGTTTAAATCTATGACTCCATGACCTCACTACTTAAGAGTATTGGAGAGGGAACATCTGGGTGACTCAGTGGATTGACTGCCAGGCCTACAGATAGTAGGTCTTGGGTTCAAATTTGACCTCAGATATTTCCTAGCTATGTAACCCTGGGCAAGTCACTTAACCCCCAGTTGCCTAACTCTTACCACTCTTCTGCCTTGGAACCAATACACAGTATTGATTCTAAGAAGGAAGGTAAGGGTTAAAAAAAGAGTGTGGGAGACTCAGTGGTTTTCTAGATCTATGGTGTCAAACTCAAATAGAAACTGGGGTCATTAAACCATGCAAAAGGATCCCTGGGGGCACATTGACTTAGAAAACCACATATTAACATTAGCTGTTTTATTGTATTTTTAATTTATTTTGTTCAATATTTTCCAATTATATTTTAATCTGGTTCAGGCTGTACTCAAGAATGTTATGGGCTATATATGTTAAATATTTCTGTGCTAAAAATTTTTCACCCTTTCTATTCAATGTATGAAGGGTATATTTAGACAATGCAAGTATTTCCACTTATTAAAAGAGTACATTCTTTGAGGGACTTAGAATACAATCTTTTTTAACCCTTATCTTCTGTCTTTGAAGAATACTAAGTCTCGATTACAAGGCAGAATAGCTGTAAGGAATGGGCAAATGAAGTTGTGAGTTGCCCAAGGTCCCACAAATAGGAATATCTGAGATCAAATTTGAACCCACTACCTCCCATCTCTAGGTCTGGCTCTCCATTCAGGGAACCACTTAGCTTCCCAGAATTGTATCTTTTTTTTAAAACTCTGACCTTCTGACTTATAATCAATACTGGGTATTGGTTTTAAGGCAGAAGAGTGGTAAAGGTTAGGCAATGGGGGTTAAGTGACTTGCCCAGGGTCAACTAGCTAGAAGGTGTCTGAGGTCAGATTTGAACCTATGACCTCTTATCTCTACTCCTGGCTCTCAATCCACTGAGCCACCCAGTGGCCCCTAGCTGGATAATTATGAAAAAATGTTATGGTTTTTCATTGGTGTCATACTAGATTCTATCTATATGGATTCAAAATATGTCTTCTGATGGAATTTCTGCTCCATACTAGGAAAACCCCCCCATGACAGTCTCTTAGGGGTGCATTATGTTCTTAATGTCTATTAATCTAATCTCTGACAAACTGCATCCTTTCCCTTCTGTCTGAAGATAGGCACTCGCTTTCCTCTTTCCCTCTTTCCATTGCCATTCCCTTTTTCCTGCCTACTTTTTCCATTGTCATTAAAATGTCCCTCTGCTCTCTTGCCATCCCTCCTCTTCCATTTTTCCCTTCACTTCTCAGCTGGAGCAGATGTCTCTTCTGTTTCTCTGAGGGTAGCTGCAAGATGGCTGATTAAGTATGGGGGGGGTAGGGAAAGGGGCGCATCTGCTTGAAACACATGGAGACATTGCTATTGGGTGAGCCAGAAGAGAGAGCAGGCTCCAGAAGTATCACCAATTCTCTGTTTGTGTGTGTGTGTGTGTGTGTGTGTGTGTGTGTGTGTGTGTGTGTGTGTGTGAGATTAAACAAGGAAGTCTAGTTACTTGAGAGACACTATAAAAACCTCAGAAATGTTCATGGCAGTCTAAACAATGGAGTCTGAAAGAACTGGTGGAAAAGGGGAGGCAGCTTGGGCAATGAGAGCTTTTCAGAAGCAGCTGGATAATTATGAAAAATGTTATGGTTTTTCATTGGTGTCATACTAGATTATATCCTTTTTTTAATCTTGATTAGTTCATTTTAATGGAACTGCAGACATTGTGCCAGGCTAAGGGTATTCCTCATTTTGGAGTTGAGTTTATTTCTCCACTCCTCCAGTGTGCCCCAAGTGTGGCCCAAGCTTTAACTTTCCCAGCATGAGCCCAATCCCAAATCTGTCATTGATACTGGAGTCCTAATTACATAATTGTAAGAACTCAGAAGTACTCAACTTGATAACTGTAGAACGCCTCCTCTGAAGACATCACATAAGGAAGATTCCTTTGGGGACAAAACCATCTCTATGATTCTTTTTCTATTACCCATAACATATGGGCCTGGAATCAGGCGGAATATTTGTCTTGTTGTCTCAGGAACAGCCTAGCTAAGCACATCACTAGGATGATGGCAAGAGAATGAATTTTCTAGCTAGAGAAACTCTCAAAGGCCATTTATGAAGTTGTTATATGGTGGTTGGGGAAGGTGGAGGTATTGCAATCTTCATCAGTGCATGGAGCTCCCACATTGAATAAAGTACATATCCTTAGAAATATCCAATAGGGAACTGATTAGGTCCACATTCCATCCTTTTCATCTCAGCCAACATTTATTAAGCAGCAACTACCTGCCAGGTACTGTGCTCAGCATTGACTATACAACCAGAAAAAAAGGAAATACACCCTGCTGCTAAAAACTCACATTCTACTCAGAGGAAACAACATGTAAATTTGAGAAGACCCCAGTGAAAGCTCAACATATTTTGGAATTCCCAAATAAATACTGAACTTTAAAATGAGAAATGCACAGAGGGTACAGTATGTTGTTATAGAAAGAGAAGACTTGAAGTCCAGGAGAGTTGGATTTAAACCCCCAATTCTCACACTTAGTAGTTGTGGGCAAGTGATTTTACCTTTCAGAAACTGTCTTGTCATCTACCAAATGGAGAAAATCATAAGATTTTTCACTCCTTTTATCTTAATTTGGTTGAAGGAAAGGACTTTGTAAATATTATATGATGGAACAAAAACCAACTCTGGAGACAGACAGAAGACATGAGTTCCCATCCCACCACTGATGCTTGCTAATTGTGCAAGTTATTACACTTCCTTGAGCCTCAGTTTCTTCATCTATCAAATAAGGAAGTAAGACTGCAATGGCCTCTGAAGTTCTCTTTCCTGCTCCCCATCTATTGTTATCGAATGACCTTTAAGCAATATGCAAATGTGAGAGTATTATTTTTATCATTAGATTATTATTTGAAGATGTGTATTCATGTTCTGCTAGTCTCTATGTCACTTAATTCTTTAGTTCCCCTCCTTCTTCTGAAGACTTATTTATACATTTTATTATCTTTTGGTTCACTAGCTTCTTTTTTGGTTTTCATCACAATTTCATTAATTTCTTGATCCAGACCAGAATGAAGTAGTTGGTTGGGTTGAAAGAAGGGAGAGGAAAAAAAAGATTCAATTTGGGAGCTATCCTGATGATCAGGGGAGAGATGGGCTCTGTGAACCATGACAGAGAAGAACTCAAAGAAGACTGAAATTCATGACCTTGCTTTATGTTAAGGAACCAAAGGAATGTGGTTAGTACACATGTCAGCAGACACTGAACAGATCTCCAAATAGATCTAAAAGTAGTATTTCATCAAACTCTAAAATAAGATCATTTCTAATGTAAATTTTAAAATAAAATCCAGTCACTCTAAGACTCTTAAGTTTCCTTGTCCTTTGTAAAATACTTGGTTGTGCTTAGGGAACAGAGAAAAAAATAGGGAATTTGGCAAATAATCTAGTGGTTTGGGAAGAATGAACAGTGCCTCTACATTTGGATATATAATGTGATTTGAAACTATTATAGTTTTATGTACATATTTACATTTATTTATGTATATATAAAATGATATATATACATATGTATATGAAGATAGATATAGATATAGATATATATAAAGTCCATGTCACAGCACTCTCTCTCTGTAGCAGTGTATATGTATGTGTTTCCTCTCCTCCCTTTCCCCTCCCTCAATATATAATATCTTCATTTATTATATCTGTGTGTATTCTATATCAGAGGAGAAGAGGAGGGGGAGAGAGAAAGAGAAAGGAGGATGCCTGGCAACTAGCCTCACAACCCAGGAAGACCTAGTTCAAGTCTTAATTCTAACCCATGCAAACTGTGTGATCCTAGGCAAACTACTTAACCTCTCAAGGTTCCTAAGCAACTATCTAAGAATATTAATTATAGGGCAGTTGTCTGTCAGCATTGAGGAGGAGGAAATTTTCTTACTGGAAATTCCTTAAACCAATGAAACCACAAATATGTGGGGTGTGGAGATGCACAGCACATATCCTGTGTATATATATGTAATTCACACACACATATACCTCTATAGTCCTTTTGTCTATGCAATTCTTTACTTTTATTTTCAACTTTTCCCTTAGGGGGAAAAAGGAAATGACTAGTCACTGAAGATGTTCTTTTGGTTTTCTTTAAATAAGACCCATTCCCTCTCTCCTGGGGTTCAGGGCATGCTGTGGACAGAATAAACTATCAGATGCTTTCTGTCATTGACAGTCCTGTAGATTAAATATGTAGCATTAAATTAATCATAAACTCAATGTTGCAGCTCAGTGTAGGACACAGGGAAGCCAATGGCATCTGAAGCAAGACAAACCAGCTTGCTCACCTCCAAGGCGGATGGGATCAGCTGTTGGAATTATCCCATAGAGATGCCACAGTGACCAAATGACTTGCACATTTTAAAGAAACAAAAATGATATCGTATCCTCAGAGGATGCCATATGCTCTGTTCTTGGAGACAAGCTGTCAACAGGACAGAGCAATTACCTAGACTACAGCCTAGATGACAGTTTTACCCCAAATCCAGGGGAGGAGAGTTTCTCAAGGCTTTTTCTTTTAGCCACAAATGGGGGCAAGAATGCCCATTGCTGTTATTTGTCACAGTCAGAGTTGGCTGAGATGCACATTTCTTCTGTCTCAAGACCCCAAGCAACACAAATTCATTAAATAATATTAAAAAAATTAAAAGTTCTCTGGCAGAACTTAGTATAAGTGGATAGAGTGCCCAGCATGGAGTCAGGAAGATTTATCTCAAATCAGGCCAATGATATTTACTAGTTGTGTGACCTTGGGCAAAAAATTTAACATCTCTGTTCTGAGAATTTGCCACTCCAAAAGACTGACCTACCAAGTGAGAGATGGTGAATTCCAGTACCAGCAGTTCCCTACACTGTTGAAACCATAGATCCTTTAGGTATTTACATGGTATAAAAATATAATAAATATAATATAATGTATAACATAAATATATTATAATATATGATATAAAATAATGCTCCTTGATTCTCACCTAAAAACCCTGACCACATCTTGAAAGATTCTATCCCTGTAATCTTATTTTTTGAGTTCTAGTTCTGCTACTTATTGCCTCATGTCAACATTCTGTGCCTCATTGTCCTCATTTGAAAAATGGGTGAGTTGGACTACATAGCCCCTAAGACCCTTCAAACTCTTAATACATGTGGAAGTAAGTTGGAAAGTCAAGTTGACTTCTCTGTTACCCTGTTTTTTGTTTCTTTTCTTTTTTTAATCAATAAAATATGGTGTTTAGACTAGATCATTGTAGAGATTCCTTCCAGCTCCAATTCTATGATTCTATAACTAAACAACTCCTAAAATCCCTTCTAGATTAAGTATATGAACCTATGATTCCCACTTACTGCCTTCTATGAGGTTACAAAAGGGAGTCATTGCTCCAGAAGGTTCTATATAAATATTCATGACAAAGAAGGCAAAGATGACAGTGTCACAACAGGCCACTTATGCATACCAAACATGACATTTGGCCCTGAATTTTTAAAGAACTCTTACCTGGCCCTCACTCCGTGCAAAGGAAATTCTGATGCCTGTAATTATTGGCTAGTCCTGCTGCTCTTTGGAATGTGGAGAAGTTGGCCTCTTGTACAGGCTCTGATGGATAAGCACCTATGTGCTTTCAAAGGCAAGGGGGTGGAGGGTGGAATCTGTCCTCTCCCTGGCATAGACTGTTGCATATTTATTATGCATTATTATATTGTTCATTGTAACCTAACCCACAGTGAAGATTGCAGTGTGATTTCCATTGTAATTTCTTATTTTCATTCACTCACACCTCTGAGAAAGAGAGTGGGTTATTTCATGAGTGCATTAAGAGACACTGGGCTGGCCTGCACCTTGGGAAACAGCCTATCCCACTGATTTGAGCTGACCCAGTGTGTTTAAATATAGAGGCAGGGGTGGCTATGGCCAAAAGTTGGGACCACAGATTCTAGATTGGGGACAGTACTTAGTAGACTATCTTTGTGCTGGGAGCATAGGATTTAGGTCTAGAAGGGAACTTGGAGAAAGGGATGAATGATAGATGTATAAATGTAGATATATAAACATATCTATGTTTTAAAAATCATCTTCTCAAATATAAGGTGGGGGGAGGCATATCTCAATAACATTTTGTCTAAAGAAAAAGGAAAAAAGATCTGAAGTCTACTTCAAACTCAATAGTTATCCATAGTGTTATATAATAGCCAAGAAAATGATTCTGAGGTTTTCTCCTCAGAGCCTTCTTGGATCCCCTTGTTGGTAGTGACCTTTTTATTTAAACATATGTAGCACTTCCCCACCCCTGGTTTTTTTAATCACACTTTTCATTTCTAATTGTGTGAAATTGGCAAATCACTTAACTGGATCTCAGTTTCTTTTCCATCAAATGATGAGATTTTATGGGATAGCCTCTAACAGCCCTTCTAGCTCCCCAATATTGAGCTTATAACATGACTAAGCTGTTGACAGAATGACAGCTTTGTCAATTTGTGTTCTGGCCTACTGGTGCCAGCCTCAGAGGCTGGATTTTCTCTGTGCCTCCTCTGGTCAAATTAGCCAGATCACAAAATGGCTGGTGAGATCCTGGTTGGGCTGTGAATCAAACCCTAGCCATGAGGTATACATCAACATAACAACCCTAAGCTACAAAAGCATTTGACTTAGTAGAATTCTCTTCCCTTAATTATTTCTCTCATTCGGGATTTGAAGCTTCTAATAGATAGCTGGGCTTGTACAACCAAAAGGCAAGAAAGTTCAAATAGGATTGAGCTCCCAGGCAGGCACAGGACAGCCAGATCGATAGCTTGTGTCTAATGAGATTCTGGTGCTCACACCCACGTTTTATAGTAAGCTGAAGATGAAATATTCTCTCCTCCAATTCCTAGAGAATTAACTAACTTTTTGCTGATAAAAGATTTGAACTCTCCAGCTAAGCAGTGGGGGACTGATGCTACTGGCTTTCTCTTCCATACTTTCCTTCTCTGTCTTTTGCCTTCATCCCAGAGGTATAAGTGGGATGTGTGCTTTCCGGCTCCCTGGTCAGGTTGCTCATCCATGTTCAGGGAGTTTCCCAAAGGGAGACAACCCTGTCTGGTTAAAATCCAGGTAAAACTGTTTTCTTCCAACCCACATTTTTCTTGTATTCTCTCTGTCTCTCTGTCTCTCTGTCTCTCTGTCTGTCTGTCTGTCTGTCTCTCCCTCCCTCCCTCCTTCCTTTCTTTCTTTCTTTCTTTCTTTCTTTCTTTCTTCTTTCTTTCTTTCTTTCTTTCTTTCTTTCTTTCTTTCTTTCTTTCCTTCTTTCCTTCTTTCCTTCTTTCCTCCTTCTTCCTTCTTTCCTTCTTTCTTCTTCCTTCTTTCCTTCTTTCCTTCTTCCTTCTTTCCTTCTTTCCTTCTTTCCTTCTTTCCTTCTTTCCTTCTTTCCTTCTTTCCTTCCTTCCTTCCTTCCTTCCTTCCTCCTTCCTTCTTCTTCCTCCTTCCTTCTTCTTTCCTTCTTTCCTTCTTTCTTCTTTCTTTCTTTCTTTCTTCTTTCTTTCTTTCTTTCTTTCTTTCTTTCTTTCTTTCTTTCTTTCTTTCTTTCTTTCTTCTTCTTTCTTTCTTTCTTTCTTTCTTCTTCCTTCCTTCTTCCTTCCTTCCTTCCTTCCTTCCTTCCTTCCTTCCTTCCTTCCTTCCTTCCTTCCTTCCTTCCTTCCTTCCTTCCTTCCTTCCTTCCTTCCTTCCTTCCTTCCTTCCTTCCTTCCTTCCTTCCTTCCTTCCTCTCTTTCTCTCTCTCTTTCACTCTTTCTCTCTCTTTTTCCCTCTTTCTCTCTCCCTCTCCCTCCTTCCTCTTCCTTCCTTCCTTCTTCCTTCTTCCTTCCTTCCTTCCTTCCTTCCTTCCTTCCTTCCTTTCCTTCCTTCCTTCCTTCCTTCCTTCCTTCCTTCCTTCCTTCCTTCCTTCCTTCCTTCCTTCCTTCCTTCTCTTCCTTCCTTCCTTCCTTCCTTCCTTCCTTCCTTCCTTTCCCAGTTTACTGTGGCTGTTAAGAGTGACCTCTGCTGCTCAGAACCCAAACTGCAACAACACATGCTGGAGATTAATTTTCTTAAAAAGCTGAGAAAATGAATCAGCTTTCAGAATTATATGAGAAGGAGAACATGATATAATTTTAGTCAAATCATCTTTGATTCTGGAAACAAAATATGCATTATTGTGGTCCATGTTCTGCTCTGAGAAGGCAAATTGTATTTTTCCCCTCTCATAGTTTGATTGTCAAAATGACATTTTTGTCTACATTCTTTAATATTGTAGAAAAGCAGTCCAGAAACAGTCTTTTATATTTGGAATTTGGAATTTTCATCTATTTATTTCATCAATTCTATATCTACAAAATCAGGACCTCACAACTCATGACACAGAGCTAATTATTCACTTTTAAGTTTGGGGAGAGAAGATTATTCCCTTATTATCCATTTTTGCTAGTGCCCCTTGAGACCCCTTCAGTAGCAATTTCCTTATCTTTACTTATCAGAAGCTTTGGCCTCCTTCAAGCCTCAGTTCGGTGCTGCCTCCCTCATGAAGCCATTCTTGATCTCACTCCTACTTGTGTGTACTTTGTTTCTTTTTTATTTTCTTTGGGAGAGTAGATGTCTCCTCTCCTCCCATCTTCACCAGTAGAATGTAAGCTCTACAAAGGCAGGTATAATCTCACTGGTGGGAACACTCTGCCCCTACTTTTATCATCATCATTTCTGCTACATCTTCTCTTAGGTTTCCAGGGTACCCCGAGGAATTTGTGGCTGTTTCTCTTCCTTAACAGTCATTAATTTGGGTCCCCAGTGGCCAGATCTACCCTCTCATTGTAAGGAAAAGTTCTTTAATACAAGTCTACAGTTTAGGTTTTTCTAGAAAGTTGCTTGGAGGACTGACGTCAGGTAACTGACTCAGAGTGACAGAACCATATGTGGCAGAGACAACAACACTTGAATCTAGATCTTTCTGATTCCAAAGTCAGCCACGCATGATGCTGCACATATGAAAATACAATAGTAGGTGTCTAATAAATTTTTATTGAGCTTAATGGAATTTATAGTCTTAGTTTTATTTATTCATTATTTCCTTTTAAGATAAATATTTTGAAATTTCCTAAAGAAAAAAAAAGTTATCAAAAGTAATTCACACAGGAACATAAGATTTACAGCTGGAAGGTATCTAAGATGTTATTTAACTCAGGCTTCTCTTGACAGAGAGGGAAACTGAGACTTAGAGATATTAAGGTGGTTTGTTTGTGGTTAAATCTGCGAAGTGGAACAACTGGGATTTAAACTCAGTTTAACTAAAACAACTACATTGCCTTGCTCAGTCAGGCATAGTATTGAGTTCAAAAACATTTGTCATAAAAACATTGATGTTATAGTTTCACTAAAATGTCATTGTCCTAGAGCCATTTGTGGCTTAATATCTTGGCTATGTTACTCCCCCCCCCCCAAACCTCAGGGTCCTTATCCATAAAATGAAGGATTTAATATCAATCCTGAGTATGCTGGTGCCAGATCAAACCATTTTTGTTGTTTGTTAATTTTTCAGTGTGAATATTTGTATCTTAGAAATCAGCAAAGGTTATGCATATCAAAGCTTGATTTATTGTTCTATTGATTGTCTAGTCTCAAGAAAATGTTAATAATGCATATTATACTTAACAGTGTATTGTACTTCCCTTCCACCCCACCCCTACCCCCAGAAAGCTGGTTGTTAAACATTTGCCAGTATACCCCTAGAGTAAATTATCTTTAAGAGTTTTTCCAGGTGTAATATCCTACGATTTTATGATGGGTCTAAAGTGAGGGAGTCATTATTATACTTCCAATTTATGTCAATAAATAAGTTTTACCCAGAGAGTCATTTAAATATACTGAGAACTCTTTCCAGTCTAAAGGAATTCCTTCTCAAATAGCCCTTGTGTGGGGAAGTATTTAACAAATACCTACCAAATGTATATAGCTAGCAGTTTCTTCCTTCTGAGGATGGGGGGAAAGAATAAAAAAAAATAGGACAGTGATATAAAGGGAGTCATAACTTTAAACTGGCATCACCCCTGCATGGCTGTGACACAGAATAAAAGTCATGTAAGACCATGGTATCAAACCCAAATAGAAATGGATGACTATACATAAGGATCTCTGAAAGCCACATGTTGACTTGGAAAACCACATATTAATATCATCAGTGTTCTATTGTATTTTTATTTATTTTGTTAAATATTTCTCAGCTTTTAATCTGCTTTGATTTGGGGAAAGGGAAGACTAGTGTTTGACATCTCTGGTGTAGAGAGAGTGTAAGGGATGAAGCCAAATGTGCATACCATTGTGCTGGCCCATTGGTCCAGGCCTCCTGGATAGTTGTTATGTATTGAGTGAGCTGGGACCAATGAAACCTTCTCTCGAGTTTGAGTGGGCTGCTTTGCTGTTTGGAAATTGTACAGTGTTTCTCATGACCCATCTTTTCATTATCGATATTCTCCAGGGATGCTCTATGACTGTGAGTTATAGAATATGGCAGTCTCTGGGGAATTAAAGTTAACATGAACCAAAGGACAATGGAGAAATGTGAAATGGTTTGAGTAGACCATATAGCCCCATATCAAGGGGGAAAAAAAAACCTTGCCCTGGAAACTCAGAAGCTTGTGACCTTCAGGAAGTCATTAGGCTATCTCTGACCTCAGTTTCCTCATTTGTAATATGAGCAGGGTTGGATGAAATGATCTAAAAGAGGGAGGGTGGAAGGAAAGAGGAATTTTCAAAGCACCATTATATGCCAGGCACTGAGCTAAACACTTTTACAAATATGATCTTATCTCACGTTCACAACAACCCTGGGAGGTAGGTGCTCTTTTAAAAAATAAAACAAAACAAAACACTTACCTTTGGTCTTAGAATCAGTGTTGAGTAACAGCTCTAAGGCAGAAGAGAGGCAAGTGTTAGGCAATTGGTGGTTAAGTGATTTGCCCAGGGTCCCATAGCTAGGAAGTATCTGAGGCCAGTCTTGAAGCCAGGACCTCCTGATTCCAGGTCTAGCTTTCTATTTACCAGCTGTCCTGGTAAGTGCTCTTATTCTTTCCATTTTACAGATAAGGAAACCAGGATAAACAAAGGTTGAGTGACTTGTCCAGGGTCACACAACTAGAAAATGTCTGAGATTGGACTTTACTCTGTGCACTATGGTGCCCTCCTAGCTGCCCTTATAGATTCTTTCCCATCTCAAAATGTATGACCCCACCATGTTAAATTATACAATCTATTATGATCGGAAGCTTTTCAACTTACAATCAATCAGAGAAACAGGTATAATTCTTTGTGTGGGTTAAGTACTATGAATCTGAACACAAAAGTAAAACAACCATTACCCTCACGAAGCTTATATTCTAACACTTAAAGATTTGAAATAAATTTATATCTTTGGACTTCAGTTTTCTTGACAGCAAAATGAGATTAAATTAAAATGATGATCTGTAAAGATTTAAATGAAAATGTCCAGAAATTTACTTACCTACTATTAGCTTTCTTTTAATTTTTAGTTGGAAAATTCTTATCAGATTACAAGCTCATAGTGGTATTGTGGTAAATGTTTAACAACTGTCTCTTGCAGGGCAGTGTAGGGAACCTATGCATAACACATTTCTAAGTTTAATCTCCATTATTAACATTTTGTCTATCACTTTCTTTAATCTGGACAATGAATAATTTGAGCCCAGATTTTGTAGCATTTGCCAATGTCTAAATATTCACACTGAAAATTTAACAATCAGCTCTCACAAGCTAGTTCTAGTTGACTCTAAAATACTTCTAGAACAGTGGATGAAAATATGCCTTCCTCCTGCTAAAGATTGATATGTCTGACTGTGTAAAGAGCTGTGTGGTTATTATGTATCTTGATATTTTTTCTGGATTGAAGTCTGAAAATCAAAGATTTTATTTTTATTATAGATGTAGGGCATGTTAATTGAGTTTTTATTTAGGCAAACATGAACTTTCTTCTTTTAAAACCACCTTTCTTACCCCAAGAAAATAGGATAGATCATGATGTGCCTGTATAGAAGACTACCACCAAGGACTTCAGTATTAATAATGGCTCAGATTTTGCTAGTCTTTTAAGGGCTGAAAAGCAATTTCCTTAAAACAACTGGGTAGGCTACAAAAGTATTATTAATGTCATTTTATCATTCAGTAAATCCATAAATATTTGTTAATTGCCCACCATGGGTCAGAAACTGTGCTAGGGGCACAAAGTCAAAAATAAAATGGCCCTCACCTTCCAGAACCTTATTGGGAGAAGCAACATGTAAATATGTATATGATATATATGTATATTTCACATATATAAATATAAATATACAAAGTGAATACAGTGAATTTCAAGTGAAGTGCTGGTACTATTTGGGGTGGAGGTCTAGAGGAAACATCTCACAAAAGAGGTGGCATTTCACCTCAGCTTTAAATGTGGCTTAGTGAATAGAGGGCTTGGACTGAAAAATCAAAAAGATCCAAGTTCAATTCTGGCCTCAGACACTCACTAGCTGTGTGACTCTGGGCAAGTCACTTACCTCTGCCTCAGTTTCCTTATCTGTAAAATGAGGATAATAGCCATTACCTCCAGGACTATTGTGAGGGTCAAATGAAATAATATTTGCAAAAACCCTTAGCATAGTGCCTGGCACCTGTTGTTATTTTCAGTCATTTCAATCATGTCTGGCTCTTCATGACCCCAATTGGGGTTTTCTTTGCAAAGATTCTGGAATGTTTTGCCATTTCCTTCTCTAGCTCATTTATATTAAATGCTATATAAACATTAGCTATGATGAAGAAAACTCTGGATTCTTAAAGGAAGGTAGAAATAGTCTAGACAAAGACATGGTGATGGGTGACTCAAGGATCCATATTAAGAAGAGAAGAGGGCCATGTTGGGGAGAATAAAGTACAGAATGCATGAAAAGGAGATAAATGATGACTAACCTAGAACCAGATTATACAGGTCTTAAAATGTCAAAGTGGGGAGTTTGTATTGGATCCTAGAGGAAATAGGGAGCCAGTAGATCTTCTTGAGGAGAGGAATGACCTGGTTAGTCTTGTGTTATAGGAAAATTCTTCTTACATTCCTTAAATCTGTATAAAGGAGGGTCTTGATAGGGAAGAAACCCCAGAGAGGGAGACCAATTAGGTAGTAAATGGAATGAATAATCCAGCAAAATCATATTGAAGTCTTGTGCTGTGATGGTGGTCATGTGGGTGGACATAGCAGATAGGAAGGTTGAATGACTTGCCTGTGGCCACCTGGCTAGTCAGTGTCTAAGCTGGGCTTCTCCTGACTAGAAACCCAATGCTCTTTTCACCACATTCAAAAACCTCAACCACAAATGCCTTTTTAAAGAAGCCTATGGGGCAACCAATAATCAGAGTTCATGCAATAAAATGAGATCTTGCTGTAAAGTAGAAAATCGAGTGAAGTTCGTAGAGGGCTGTTAAGTCACCATCACTAACTAGGTTTTAAGGCAATCCTTTGTCCTTCCGTTCTGATCCTCCATGAAAGATGACAAATGATAGAAAATTCTCCCCTAAATCAGCTTTTCTTAGAAACCATGAAGACACAGAACCCCTAGGTAAGAGGGCCAGGATGTGTTGGCTGGGGAGTAGCTCACCAGGGGGTTCAGTTGCTAAGACAGGAAGAGGCATCTGTTAGCTTTCTAGTTTAACTAATTCTTCTTGCTAATTAGGTGCCAAGTTCAGTTGTTTCTGCACTGCTGAAGGATCATTGGTGCTGCCAAACTCTTAATTTCCAGGTACTGAGACAAAACTCCAGCTACCCCAACCTAGTACAGGTACAACTTTAATGCAGCTGATCAATGCCGTTTAAAGTATGTATATCCATCCCTCACTACTTCACTTTTTTCTTGCATTCTCCAAGTGATAATACAACTTTGCTTCTGTTTACTGATTGATTTAAAATCCTCAACTTTTTTATTCCTTTTTTAGAATTTATGAACACTGTAGCAAATGGAGTAGATAAGTTATCAAGCATTTATTATGCACCTACTATGTGCCAGGTGTGCTAGGGACCTGGGATTTGCAAAAAAGCAAAAATTATCCTTGTTCTCAAGAAAATCCCAATTTATTGGGGGAAACCTCTAAATAAACTGGTATATACAAAAGATAGCAAAAATAGATGGAAGGTAACTTTACAGTTTGCCATCAGTTTTCCTTCTAATCTTAACTAGACTGATTATGTTGTGCAAAACTTCCTAAAATTAATAGAAAAATCAAAAGTGTCCATTTTATTTTCTATAACTATTCCTTTTAAACTTAGGAATTTATCCTTTAACCATATACTTTTTCCATTCTATTTTCCTATCTTCTTCCATTTCACAGGTGAGATAATTACATTCATATTCACAAGTATGATCATGAGTTGTCTATTCCCCTCCAACCTATTCTGTTATCCCTTTTCTTCTCTTTACTCTATCCAAACAGCCTTTTCTTTCACTCTTGTTAAACCCCAGTCAAGATTTCAAAATCTAGTAAATATCTACCCTCCCAGATTGCAGTATATTGTATGATTAATCCTTCCTTGAATCTACCCTATCTCTTTTTCCCCCAGTCCCTTCATATTTCCCTTATGAGTTGAATTTCTACACAAAACTTTTGGTTTATTTGTGTGTATATGTAGGTCCTAGAAGCTCAAGTGATACCTGTTTTCTCCATCTCTTCTTCCATGTGGTATTCTATTTGTATAACCAGATCAGATGAGATACTTTACTTCTCCCTCTTTCTCCCTTTCTTCTCCTGTTTTTCTTTTTTCTTCCTCTCTTTTTATGCTTCTTTTAAGATTATCAAAGCATAATTAAACCACTTCCAAGGCCACTTTAGGCCTGGAACCCAAAACTTTCAGGCATACTCTAGGCATTCTGATCTAGGGTGAAATCTGATTATTGCTTTCCTGATCTGTGTTGAAAGCTCTACACTCTGGGAGACACATCTGGGAGATTTGCCTTTCTTAGAACTCCAGTAGACTGCTTTTGGCCACAGACATTATCAAGTAGTTGGAAAACTCAGAGGTTCAGAGTGAGAGAACTATAGTCTCATCCCTTGTTCTTAGCTCCTTGACCTGGTTACTCAACTAGAAGGTCCCACTGGATTCTGTGGGATGAATCTGAGACTCTTCCTTGCCCTGATACATAGCTTTATGCCCAATCCCCCTTAATCTTGATGCCAATACTTGTCCTGGTAGATAGGCAAGCCTGTTACAGTCTTGTTTCTCTTCTAGATGACATTGGACAGACTTTCTTGGCTAGACCTCCATCTCTAGTACCTGAAAGCTTCTGGTGGTCTATATTGAATAGGGCAAGAAAAATAACTAAATATAGTTTTTCTCTGAATTTATCAACTCAAACTCAGTAAGATTTTTTCCTTTCTTGGTCTTTTTGGAGTAATTATGAAAAAAGAATTGAACTTTACGGCTTCTTCCTAATTCATTATTTCTGGCAGTTTCTATAACCTTAGGGAACCTCAGAATAATGAATAATTCTAGTTCAACCTCTTTCTTTTATAGATGAGGAAACTAAGGCCATAAAGATTTAGTGACCAAGGCAGTATTTGAACCCATCTCCTCTGATTCCAAAACTGGTGCTCTTTCTGCCTCACCTTACTGCCACCTTCCATAAGGGACTTTGTGGATAATTTAGTATAAGCCTGTCACTTCCTAGATGGAGGAGTACAATGCCCAAGGTCACATGAGTGGTTTGTAAACAAACAAAGGGAGAATTCTTACATAGATCTTTGACTCCAAATCCACTGCTCTTTTTTTTAAGTCCACTTATATCTTCTGAACTTCAGAAGGTCCTAGAGAAGTATCATTAAGTCTATTTATTAGAACAGGAAACCAAAATTCAGGGAGAGGGTCAATGACTGGCTCAAGGTCACATAAAGCAGTATAATGGAGTAGAAAGAACACAAATCCTGTCTGCCATTTATTACTTACTTGACCTTGGTAAAATTATTCTATTTCCCTGGGCTTTAGTTTCCTCATCTCTACTGGACTATTTCAACTCTAGGGTCCTTTCCATTTCTAGTTCTACAAACCTAGATCATTTAACCTCTCAAGAACTCAGTTTTCTCATCTGTAAAATGGTAGGATTGGATTAGATGGCTCTGAGGTCTCTTCCAAGTCTAGGTCTATGAAACTTTTAGTCCCAGTTCATTTTTATCCTCAGAGGAATATATCATGAAAACAAGCCTGGGAGCTGAACACATTTTAATTGGTATCGAGAATTCCCAGTGAGGAAACTCCCTCTGCCAATGTAGGTCAACAACTTCTATGTTAATTCTAACCTTAGACAGTTGCCCAGGGTACTGGGAGGTTAAGTGATTGCCCAGAGGCACATAGCCACTACTATATGACAGAGATGGGGGTTGAACCTGGTTTCTCCAGATTCTTCAGTCTGCTCTTTATCCATTAAACCTAGTTGCCCCTCAAGCATGGAAAGAGATAACCACTATGTACATGTCACCAGGAAGGAAAGGATTTGTAGGTGTGAGTGGGCAATAAGCCATCATTGTAGGTGGAATGCTTCTTCTAACCCATGTTAGAATTTTTGCAAAGGATGAGAGAGTCTGATGCGCATCAGTGATGAAAATGTTTTTTATCTGTGACAATGAAATGACTGTTGTCAAACCAGCATTTTTTTCTTTTCCCCCTCTACTGTTTTTGTCTTCCTGTCTCTATCCCATGTTCCCTTCTTCCACTCTTTTCTCTTGTGCTCTCTTTCTCTCTACCTCCCCTCCCCTCCCTTCCCCTTCTCTCTCTCTATTTCTCTCTCTGTGTCCCAGTCCCTCTCCCCCTCCCTCATTCCCTCTCTCTTTCTCTCTCCCATCACTTTCGCTTTTTCCCCTCTTTCCCTCACTCTCTGTCACTCTATCTCTCTCTGCTGCCCTCCCTTAATATGCCCTTATTGTAGCAGGGAATTGGAAGTGTGTGTGTGTGTGTGTGTGTGTGTGTGTGTGTGTGCATATATGCACCTTTTTCTATGCTTTATTTTGGGAGTATGATGCACATTCAGCTATATAACTGCTCTATGTTAGCTTAGTTTTATTTCATTTTTCAAAAGTCTAGAGGCTGTGGTGATTGGCAGCACAGCAACAAAGGGGTAGTGTGTGTGTGTGTGTGTGTGTGTGTGTGTGTGTGTGTAATGAAACCAAGTCCAACTTGGAGATGTCCTTATTAGCTTTCAGGGCAGGGTTTCTGCAGGGAATTAAATTTTATATTGAACTTGAGGGTGAGCATCAGTGTGTCCTGGAGATCATCTTGCCATTCATGGAAAGGCCCCTGGTTGGTTTGTGGCTCCCACTGTTCAAAATGACACTTCCTCTTCCCAAGGTAATGGCCCCAGTCCCCTGAGCAGTTTTAAGCCACAGAGGTGGTGGATAGAAAGAAAATCAGCTAGCAATGGCAGCAGCAATGTTTTGATTGGGATAGCTGATGAGATACATATTTAGACACAACCGAAATGAGGAATTATAGGAAAACAATGTCAGATCTCATTAGTGTGGCAGCTCTGCTGGGGGGCTGGGGGACAGTGCTCTCAGAGGGATCGCATTGATAACTGATGCCCGTTCCCTCTCTCCCTTACAAAGAATTGGCTTCTTTCTTGCTCATGCTAATAAAACTGGCTTATTCGCTGTTCCTTAAGTCTCTGTATTGACTCTTGCCCTCTCACTCGAGAGAAAGCTTTCATTTGTTCTAACTCAAGGAAACTGAAAAATAAGACTCTGGGCTATGTGGGCAGGGGATTCTATTTTTCCTCATCCTCCTCTCCCTTCCCCACACTATGCTCTTTAAAACTGATGCTGGCTGGCGTTGCCTGTGTTTAACTCCTCATGTCCTGGGCAAGCTGAGTCCTTTTCTCCCACAGTTAAGGACCATAGTGCCATCTATTTGGTGGGGTAAGAAAAGGAAATAGAAACTTTCAATCTGGAAAGCTGAGATGACCCTAGAAGAAGGGTTTTTAATCTGCAGTCCACTAACCCATTGGGAATAGGTGTCAGGTAGTCCAGGAACATGGATGAGAAAAATGAGCTATTATTTTCACTAACTTCTAACTGAAAACCCACATTTTCTTCAATTATTTAAAATTTTAATTTTCTATGTGTGAGGGAAATCTCTAGTTTTCTCTAGACTAACAATGGGGTCCATGCCATACAAAAGGTCAAAAACCGCTGATCAAGACCCAGTGAGCCTTAAACATCCTTCATGTGAAGGTGTGTGCCTGTGTGTGTGTGTGTGTGTGTTGGGGAGGGAGAGGGAGAAACCTTCACAGCATAAATAAGCTTGGGGATGCCAGAGGAATGAGAGAGAGACTGGTGATTTCATTTCATACCCTCTCTGAGATACAGGAGCAAGGATGCTGTCTCAGTCACTTCCATTCAAATAAGGTAGAGATCAGGAAGGAAAGGCATGGACAGGAGGCAGCTCATTCGTGTTTCTTAGACACTGTTTCTTAAAGGGATCTTAGAAGAGAAATAGCAGCCTCATTTCCCACATTTTGGTGGAAATCGAGGAGTTCTGTGAGCTGGGTGCTTTATTGCTTAGAGAACCTAAAGAAGCCACAGATGTGCCTAGTTTCCTATTATCACTTCTCCCAGCTCTTTCTTTCCTCCCTTCATTATCTCCTTCACTTTTTAGCATCTGTGAGGGGTTCCTTTCTTGAATTCATGATTTGTTTACTCCCTCTGTCCTCCTGAAGCCACTTTGAGAAGATCCCTCACTTCTAAACCCTTCTCCCCACCCAAATCCCAGAGTTGTGGCTCTCTTTGTTTCTGAGACAATAACAGGCTCATAATCATATATTTCTATGGTACTTTAAGGTTTACAAAGCACTTTGCATATAGTAATCTCATTTGATTTTCTCCACAACAATTCTACTTAGTGGGTGCTATTATGATATACTATTTTATATACGAGAGATCTAAGGTTGAAAAATGAAGTGACTTACCCAAGGATGCATAGTGAGGATTTGAAACAAAATTCAAACTCAATTTTCTTTCTCTCCAGGTACAGCATTGTTTCTGCTAAGCCACTTAGCTATTTCATGGATCACAGATCTAGAGTAAGAGGGGAAGAGAAGGAACAAATATTTGTTATGTACCTACTATGTGCCAGCCACTAGGCTCAGTGCTTTACAAATATTTCATTTGAGGGCATATATAGTCCAATCATCTCATTTTACAGTTGAAAAAACTGAGCTCCAAGAAGGTTAAGTGACTTATCTAAGGTCACCAAAATGCCAAGCAGGCGAGACAAGACTTGGAGTCAAGTCCTCTGTCCCTAATGCATTGCTTTTTCCATCATATCATGCTGTCTCCCATAGCCTGGGTTCTGATCCCAAATTTGCCACAGGTATAACACAGGTGTTGATGCCTTAAGCATCAAATATAGACTTTGAACCTAGATCCTTTCCCACTGTAATGCCTGCTTCTTTTGCTCAGAAGGCCATTCTGTCTTCCTTTCATCCCAGGCATAAGGGCACTAGGAGGGGAAAAAATCTCATTTCTTCCTTGGCAGAGAATCTATATGTGAGCTTCCGAAAGGAGGAGACACAACAGGCAGAGGCTGCACATTATTTAACAGATGGAGATATTATAGATAAGAGCAGTTCAAAAGAGAAGTGCATACATTCTAATAGTTACTCACTGTATATGCATGAGAGGAACCCTGGGAAAGAGCAGGTCAAGTAATCAGTTTGACATTCGAAATCTAAGCCCTGCTCTGTTTTTTAAAGAATGCTTTTCTAGAAGAGTCTTAGTCCGAGAGCTATCCTTTTGTGAGAGAGGGCTTACGTGCTCAAAGAGCCAAGGATTTTGAAAAGGGGTTGAGGAGAAGAGAGATGACCACTCCTTGTATTTCTCCCTCTCTTAGCTTTGTGGGGGCTTCTTTTTTCAAGAACCAATATTCATGGTCATTTTGCTTATAAGTGTTGCAGAAAGTGACCATATTTTATCTTTCTCCAATTATTCATGATAATATGCTGAACAATCAGTCAGTCAATTAACAAGCATTTATTAAGCAGTTATTGTGAGCCAGCACTGTGATAAGAATTGCTAAGGAGAAGCTAAAAAGAAAAAAAAATACAGTTTGCCCTTAATTCATATTTCAGTAGGGGAAATAATATGTATTATAATTGTTTAAACCACAAACAACTCTATGACCCTATTTAGGGTTTTCATGGCTAAGATACTGAGTGGCTTGTCATTTCCTTCTCCAGCTCTTTTTACAACTGAGGAAACTGAGGCAAGCAGGGTTAAGTGACTTGTCCAGGATCACATTATAGGAGGTGGGTGTGTAGGGTTGAGACCTTGTGCTATTGTAAAAATAGACTCGAACTCTGGACTTCATTCCCCACAAGCCCTTGCTCCACTTCCCCAAAATGCTTTGTAATCTCATGGAATTCTCAGGTGGGCCAAGATCAAGAAGGGATTTAACCTGATTGCAAAGGCTTTTGTGTTCTCTTTTGGACTTCTATTTTGGGGCAGACACGGCTCTTCCATGATGTGAGATTATCTTGTCTAGGCCTCTCTGGCTTAGGCACGTTTTCCTTATCCTGTATTTTCTTTAATCCTTAACTTTTAATAAACCTCTAAAAAATATAATACTCCTTGCAAAGAGAAACTAATTTCTACCTGCCTCAGTCTCCCCTAAATTTTAATCTTTACACTATGGACCCTGGAACTAAATTTTAGTCCAGTGTGGAAGAAAGGCTTGTTTGGGAAGACCTAGGGGTATTGTGAGGTTGCTGCTGGGTAGCCCTTCACTAGGGAAAGGAGTCAGAGGGAAGAGGATCATCAAGAGTTTTAGAGCAAGCAGTCTGGGAGCTTCCTATCTGAGCCAATTACTTCTGCTAACTAGATGGTGACCTCTAGGTACCACAGAGAAAATAAAAATGTTGTCATCACCTTCCAAAATTCCGTGCCCTAAGCCAAGATCCTGATTGCTTCCCCCTAGTTACAATGGCATTGTGATCTCCAAAGTGGAAAATGACTTTCATAGGGCCAATGATTTGGAGCTAGAAGGGACCTTACAAATCATCTAGTCCAGCTCCTCATTTATAGAAGAAGAAATTGGGGTCCATAGAGAAATGATTTGTCAGAGTTCACGGAGGCAGAAAAGAGGAAAGGCAGGACTTAAATCTAGATACTCTTAACTCCAAATCCCAAACTCTTTCCTCTGTCCTTCACTAGTCTCAGAAAAGTAGCCTGGTACAAAGAGGCAATACAGTATCCTTTTGGGGAAATGCTACACCAAGGGAAAGAAAGTTATCTACACAATTGTTATAATTTCTTGCTAAAGAAGGTTAGAAGGCAATGGGCCATTATTCCTCTATTTCTAGTCATGTTTTCATAGAATTTTTTTCTGCAAAAATCATTGCTGGGCCACTGGTGTTGAACAATAAAAAAACAAAACAAAAACAAAAGGGTCCTTGCTGGCCTGGAAGTGACTTAGGAAGCCACAAATGAATATTATCTAGGTTGTATTTTTTTAATTTCTTTTGTTAAACATTTCCCAGTAACATTTTAATCTGATTCCCATGCTGCATGTTGAGGCTGGGAGTCTGATCCCTCTGCTCTGGGCCATGGATGTCCCAAGTGAGGAGGACCCAGGATTGGAGTCTTATCTATTCTTTGCCATCCTATTGCATATGATTAAAGAAAAACTTGAAGCAGACATGTAGGTACAAGCAGATTTGCCGGAAGTTGTATTCCACAAAAAATGTCCCCACTGGCTTTGACTTGGGCATATTGATTTTAAGAATGTTACAAAGTTGTCGGAGAGATCTAGCCAAAGGACACTATATTTGGAGTCGGAGATTGCTGTTCATTTATTTGAGTTGTGTTTGACTCTGTGATCCCATTTGGGGTTTCCTTGGTGAGGTTTGCCATTTCCTTCTCCAGTAGATTCTTTTGTCAGGCAAGCAAAGGTTATGTGACTTGCTCAAGGTTACACAGTTAGGAAGTATCTTGGGCTAGATTTAAACCCAGGTCTCCCTGACTCAGCATTCTTTCCACTGAGTCACCTAGCTACCTCCTAGGCAAATAGAGATTAAGTGACTTGCCCAGAGTCACACAGCTAGGCAGTGTCTGAGGCTGGATTTGAACTCAGGTCCTCCTGACTCCAGACCCAGTACTCTAACCGTTACCTGGGTTAGTAACTACCTGGGTTCAGCTGTTGGCTCTGTTAGTAAGTCAGCTCTGGTTCCGGGACTTAGTTGCCCTATCTGAAAACTGGAATTAGAGTGGGTGGCTCTTGAGTTCCCTTATATTTCTAGATCTGGAATGACGTTTCAGTTCCTTTCCTCGCCTACAAATAGGAAGAATTGCGTAGAAAGAAAAAGCTCAGGGCACTAGTCTTGGAAGCACTGTAGTAGAGGAGTCAGAAAACATATGGGCAGTGGGGTAGGACGGTAGGCAGGGAGGGAAGCATATTCCAAAGGGGGAAAAAAGAAAAGTCAGAATCCAGACAGCAGAGTGAGAGAGTGAGTGTTCAGCTACCAGGAGGAGCCGGGCTGATGACACACAGAAAGGGAGAGCGCTGGTGGACATGGGAACAGCAGGAGAGAAGAGAAGAAAGTCATGGTGAATGCACAGGGAGGGGGAGGCAGAGACATGGTATGTGCACACAGCAGGGGGGGAAAGATGGCAGATCCATCGGGGAGAGAGGGAGTCTAAAGCAGAGAATGTCCTCAGCAGGGGGAGGGGGTGGGAGAGTGAGACAGACAGCAGATGTACACAGCAGGGAGCACAGAAACATCACAGAACAGGGAGAAGCAGAGAAATTAGAGCTGGAAAGACCTGTTAGGTCATCGCTCTCTCCCTCCTAGTGCCGGGGAGCCTCTACTCCTTTGTTTAGCTTATATTTTTAAATGTCCTCTGCATTTTTTCTCCCCCTCCTTCTCCTTCAAATACTTTGCCAGGGGAGGAAGTTTCTTTCTGTGATCTCTAGGTCTCAAAGCAATGATAAAAAAAAGGGAAAAATAATAGGAGCTGGATGTATTCTGGGGGGCAATAAGGTACATGTTCTTTAGTATTCCTTTCCCATTCCTTTTCCCAACAAAAGTTCAGTCATTTTTCAGTTATATCTGACTCTTCTTGATTCCTTTTGGGGTTTTCTTGGCGAAGATACTAGAATGGCTTCCCATTTGCTTCTCCAGCTCATTTTACAAATGATGAAAGTAAAATGACTTGCTCAGGGTCACATAGTTCTTAAGTATCTGAGGCTAGATTTGAATTAAGAAAGAAGAATCTTCCTGATTTAAAGCCTGGCATCCTATCCACTGTGCAACCTTACTGGTCCCTCTCTCTTTTCCCATAAGGATCTATAATACCTGAAGCACTGAAGTATAGAGAATTTAATCCTGGACTTAGGAATATTTTATTTCAAATTTTGCCCCTCTTGTCTTAGTGTGTGTCTATGGGTCACACTTAGCCTCTAGGAGTCTCAGTTTCCTTATTTGTAAATGGGGAATGATAATATGTATAGTTTTTATATCACAGGCTTGCTAAATAGATCAAATGAGATAATATATGTAAGACATTTTCAGGATTTGAAAAGTCATATGTGATGATAGGGTTGGTGGCGGTTGTCCTTCTTACTCAAAGAAGACCAAAATGATATCATTGGTGATGCCTTTTGACTCATATACTTTGGATTTTGGTAAGGAAGATTTACACAAAGTCATTAGTCTCACTCTCTCTTCTAGATTCATCCAAGTCTAGTGGTGAAACAAAAATGAGGACCACTGGTAATTACCTGGGTTGCAATGGATGGCCTTGGTTTCTTTGATGTCTGACCAAGCTCTAAGCACTCCACAGCACTTGCTTCAGCTGCTTTCATGGCTGTGGAACAAATTATTCTCATCTTCCCATTCCACTTAGGGACATGCCTGGGGTGAAACCCCTTCCCCCAAGTCCCCAAAGGGTTTGAGGTCTGTTGGTTACCCCCAACATGGTTCAGCCTGTCTGCTAAATTGGTTTTACTGGCATGTGGCTTCTTCACTTGCTAAGGCTTCTTGGAACCACATATGAGAGCTGAGCAAAGGTCGGCACCATCGGTAGATGAGCAGCCCTGAAAAGTGCTTGTCTCACCCCAGAACTAGTCTTTCCTTAATACCTCATATACCTCATAATGATAGGATTAACACTGGGCTGGAAGGACCCTCAGAAGTCATCTAATACAATTTTACTCTCCCTTTAAAGCTGATGAAATGGAGGCTGAAGGAACTTAAATGCCTTGCTCAAGAGCAGAGATGTCAGAGGTAGAACTTGAACAAAAACCTTCTGAATTCAGAACTGGTTCTCATTATGGAACATAAATACCAATCCTCATCATCATGATTATTTTCTTCATCTCTTTTTTTCTTATTCCTCCTCTTTGAATTCATTGTAATTGTATTTAGTTTGACACTTGCTGGATGGAGTTCAGATAGAAATAGTCTGGGTATGAATCTCTAGTCTATTTTTTCATAATTGAAATATGTTGACTACTGCAGATCTGGGATAAAACGAGTTTTTGTATTTAGAGAAAAGCATTAGGATGTAGGCGCATCTACCATAAGCTCACTGAGATTATTCTCAGGATGACTCTAAAAGCATATAGGATGATGGGGATGATGTGTACTTCATCCTGTTCTTGGATGAGTTTAATCTCTACTTGATATTATGTTGGAAGCTCATTGTTCCATGTAGCTTGGGAATTATGAATATATGGTAAGGTGACATCTATTAAAACACCATTCTTAAGTTTTTATATATCAATGGGGTTTGCTTGCAATTGAGCAGAATGATTCTGTCTGTGATAATTCACTGGTTCTAGTAGAGTTTACTGGTTGCTATCTCCAGGATGTTTTTTTTATTCAAAGATTTTTTTATTTTCCTCACTTACATATAATAATGATTTTCAACATACATTTTCCAAAATTAAAAGATTCAAATTATCTCCCTCCCCCTTCTCAGAGATGGTAAGTAATTTGAGCTCTCCAGGAAATTTTGAAGTCTATATTTATAGTGTAATAGCTTATTGTTTTTCAGCTTTGTAAAATATTGCAAACAAGATTCCAAATCTTATATTTAATAGGTGCTAGCCACTAGTCCATGTCTTGCTAGGGATTTGATGGTTTCTAATGTTTTGCAGCTTGCAATGATGTTTCCCGTACAGTATCTATTCCCATATATAATCTACCTTCATTAATAAGTTGGACAACCTTAAGCTTAACTTGTCTTTAACTCCCAGTGTTGGAGATCTGGTCCCAAGATGCCATAGCAAACCCCTCTATTTCCATAAACAAGCCATCGTGACAGAATAATTTATTTGTTCAACCTCTGAATGAGCAAATGTATCTAAATTCCTGTCGGTGTCACTCACGGAGAGCCTTTTAATTCCAGCCTTGTGTATTAGCTATTTCATAAGCCCACCTAAAGATAAATTACTTTTGGTGACAATGGACAAATCTAGTGGCATGTACCTGTTTCAACTTTTCCTGCTTCCTGTATGCTACAACCCCAATATAGCCAAACACTAAAAGATAGGGATTGAGAGGATACTTTCTCCATAATAAAATAATATCTTAGAATTTTGAACCAGTTATCATGGTCTCTGAGAATGTCTATGATCCTCTTATTTTTGTGGCAAGAAAGTATTTGTCTTTCCATAGCCTCCTTAGGGGAATGGAGGGATTGTATATAATTACTGATATGTTGTTAGTCAGTGTTTTGAATAAATGCCATGGTTTAATCTATATTTTGGAGTGCAAGGAGTGAGGGGGTGGGCAGTTCCTACATGAGTAGAGGTGATAGGAAATATTGATTAGATAGGTCAAGAAAGAGCTAGGCAATAAAAAGGCAAGATGGAGTAACAAAGGTAAGGGCTAAGAGTAATTTGGATGTTTTGAAAGTCCTCTGATGTGACAGAAGGGTTGAGAGCTAGTAATGTGGACAAAATACAAAGATGAAGATTAGGAAAAGGAGGAAGAGAATGTGAGAATACTCCTTCAGAAAGGTATCCCTTCATTCTCGCATTCTTTATGCAATACTTTATACAGAGTAGGTGAACGAATGAATGATTGACTTTCTGATTCTTTCCATTTCTTTTTTCGGTAATTCTCTTGATGGATTCTGGTATTCTGTATGTTAGAGTAGCAATAGAGCAAACTCTATTAAAGATAGGGACTTAAGGGATATTTTCTTCATAAACATGCACTATGCCTATACAAGGACTGATGTTTTACAGATATTTTGGCAATCCTCCAAATGAGGAAGAATGTGTTGAATGCAGTGAGATCTACCTTGTCATTTCACTGTGAACATGTAAGCTGAATGCTTTTATCAGATTCACATTATCAGAAGCTACAAGAGTGGAAATATTCCTTTTCTTTCCAGTAGATTTAAATCAGGCTCACATTAGGCTGTACCTGATGTAGTTTTTGAATCCTCTAATTCTTTTGAATATGTATTCTTTTCATATTTGCACTTTGTCTTTGATTAGATGTACCCAAAATCCTTTGACAGCAGGAGAAAAAAATTTAGAAGATACAAATGTCTTATTCCTAGTACCTCAGATGTAAGTTTTATAGACAGAGCCATTCAGACAGTGCTACAGGAAGAACTGAGTTTGATCCCAGCTCAGGTACTTAGAAGCTGTGTGGTAGTGTACAAGTCACTTAGCATTTCCCAGCCTCAGTTTCCTCATGTGTCAAAATGGGAACCATAGTGCTTTATATTACAGGGTTATAAGGCTCATATAAGAGAATGATAGACATTTTAGACATATCGAAAATGATTTACAAATCCTGGACCACTATGTAATTGCCTTGTTTTATTTTTATTATCATTCATAAGTAAGATTCTCAGCAAGGAATAGAAGATAGGTGACTTTGGAGCCCAAAAGACCAGAATTCAAGTCCTACTGCTGATATTCACTTCTGATATACACATGACTCTGGCAAGCCACTTACTCTCTCAGTGCCCTCAGCTTCTAAGGTAATATCTGTTTTGGTGGTGGAATTTTCCTCACTGAAATCTCTGTACATCTATTAAATCACAATTTCAGTTCTCTCCCCTAAAGTCATTTCTCAATCAACCACATGAACAGATGAGGATTGTATTGAGTAGTCATTCAGAACAGCAAATAGTTGATAATCTATAAATGCAAATAAGGAATATCTTAGGAATAGAACAAGTGCCAGTTATCATCTGCCTTATTCACTTTAGGACTCAGATCATTGTCAACAGTATGGCATGGAGGCCAAGACAGTTAATGCAATCTTGGCCTTCGAGAGGAAGAATTTCGAGGACTGACTGGGTGAGGTACTTTGCCTGCATTATACCAAACCTGTAGTATTATATTCGATTCTGGATACCATATTTTAAGGACAATTTGGTTAAACTAGAGAGTTTCCAGAGTAGGGCAGCCAAGCTGGTAAAGGGCCTCCAGACCATATACGAGGAGAAACTGTTGAGAGAACAAGGGATAATTCTTGAAATAGATAATACTTGGGAGGGGCAAAGGAGGGCATGGCAGTTGCCTTCCAATAACTGAAGAATCGTCATGTGAAAGAGGGGATAGACTCATTTTTCTCAGTTCTAAAGGAAGGCATCACTGGCAGCAACAGTTAGAATAGTCAATAGTCAAATAGCAAAGTCAAAATTTTAGCAGTAGTCAAAAGTGAGGAAAATTAGACTTGATAGAAGGAAAAACAACTTTCTAACACTAAGGATCATCCTCAGGTAGAATGACTTGCTTTTGGAGTTAATGGATTTCATTTCAATAGAAGCCTTTCAGCAAAAACTGGATGATGATTTTATTGATGTTATAGACAGGATTTTTCTTCAGGTGTAGGCTAGACTAATCAGCTTCAGAGGTCTCTTCCAACACTTAAATTCTGTAATTATGACTCCATCTTCAGGACTTGTTCAAAATATAGGGGTTAAATATGTCTAAAGATATTTGTGGCAACTCCTTTTGTAATGGCACTGACCAGGAAATTAAGGGGATTTCCATCATATAGAGAATGGTTGAACAAATTACAGGAGGTATATGACTATAATGGAATACTATTTTCCATAGGAAATGTCGAAAAGGATAGCTCCAGAGAAATCTGAAAGAATGTGTATGCCATGATTTAGAGCAAATGAGCAGAAGCAGAACAATTTATGCATAATAGCATTGTGAAGACAAACAACTTGGAAAGGCTTAAGAGCTTGGATCAACACAAAGCAATACATTCTTGATTCCAGAGGACAAATGGCAAACTGTGCTATCCACCTCTTGAAAGAAAGCCTTTGGATTCTAGATGTAAAATGAGACATAGGGTTTTTTTGACATGGCCAAGGAAGGAATTTTTTTTTGGCTTGATTGTGCATATTTAAGGGTTACAAGACTTCTTTTTTCTTTCTTTTACCCCATTTTCCAGTAAGTCCTGGGGAGAAAGGGTTAAGAGAGAAAAAAACAAGTGATTACAGAACAGTAAAATAGATAAAAGTTGTGAATGCCAAAAAAGAGATTAATTCAAAGGTCTACTTGCCCAACTTCATACTGTAGTATAAGCCATATGTATTTTTCAATGGATTCTAGAAACCAATTTATTTTGATTGATCGTGAATTCCATTGAGGAGGTTGTGTAGTGCTTCACAACCTAAAGCAATTAGTATAAGGTCACCTGAAAATGGGAGTATTTGGAAATTTATTGCCACAAAGAAATCATTCATCTGTTTGGACTTCATATAGGACAGTTCTCTATGAAACTGACAATATGTCTCTGTTTTACATATCATTTTATTTTGGTACTCAGTGAATTATTGAATAAAATTTTCACTGCAATAGTCACTGTAATAGAATCTTTTGTGATTTTAAATTTACATAAGCAACTTTCTTTGGGTACCTTTAAGGATGTATTTTATTCAACTGAGTCAAATATTTTTTTAATCAACAACTATAGATGAATTAAGTTCTCATATTGTTTATGCTTCTCTATCAGTTATGTGATTGTAAAGATGTAGTCTGTTGTACTATAGAAAATTACCTGAAAAAAGCCACTTGTACCGTATTTACAAGAATAATTTTTATGGCCCAGAGATGCCTCTCAAAAAAATTTAATGGAGACAAGAAAGTTGGTAAAGGATGGGAAGAGAAGTTGGATATCATCCATAATCTCTTCTAAATATTTTTCAATGTTCTCATCTTCAATCTGGATGTCCTGGATGTCCTTTCAAATGTGCTGTCTTCAACACAGACTTCTTCTGTCTGTATTTCGTCAGGTCCAGCTCTTCTTCTTGACTTCATATTCTTGGGCACAATTGTTACTTATTCTCAAAGTACAAGTACTACAGTGATACTTCCATCTCTCTGGCAGTGTCTTCACCTGAGCCTGTGTCTGCATCTGTCTGTCTCTCATATATCCTTACTTTCCATCTAAGAATCAATACTTTATATTGGTTGCAAGGCAGAAGAGTGGTAAAAGCTAGGCAAAGGTGATTAAGTGACATTCCCAGGGTCACACAGCTAGGCGATGTCTGCGGTTAGATTTAAACCCAGGATCTCTGGTCTCTAGACCTGGCTCTCAATCCACTGAGCTACCTAGCCACCCATGTCTCTCTTTTTTCACTGTTGCCTCTTAAATATTTGCTTTCTCTCAAGACTCAGCTTAAGCAAATCTTCAACATGAACTTTTTCTGGTTTCCCCAAATGCTAGTTCACCACCTTTCAAAACTAGTGTGTATATATTTTGTATATAGTCTGGATGTACTTGGATACTTATTGTCTCCCTTATATGTCAGTTTCTTGAGGGTGGCAACTGCCTTTTTCACTTTCAATTTAGCCTTTAGCTTGTCTAACTTTTGCAAGAAGTCTTTCCTAGTCCCTCTTAATGTGAGTGAGTCTCCTCTGAGATTATCTCCAATTAATCTTTTATCTCTCTCTTTTGTACATAGTTGTTTACATGCCACCTCCTGCATTAGACTGTGATCTCATTGAGAGTAGGAACTTCTGCCTTTTTTTTCCTTTGCTTCTGCATTGCTTATACATTACTTGTAGTATAGTAAACACTTACTCATTGCCTAATGATTGGTAAGTTTTAAATTGATAGATTGATTCCAGTCTCTTCACTGATGAAAAGAGTTACCCATTGAGAGAGGGAGAAAGAGATCTGTTTCGTTTCATCTCAATTTGTTCTCCTGGTTTTCATCTATTAATGTTTTCCGGGTATTCTGACTTGAGTCTCATACCACGTTCTTTCTGCATCTATTGAAATAATCATGTGATTTTTTATTGGTTTGCTTGTTGATATGGTCTGTATTATAAAAGGTTGCTTAGTTGTATTTGAGGGGTTAAACCTTTTAGTAAATGAAAGGGGGAAAGAGTGGAGACTCCTCCCCCTTTCTCAAAGCAGGGTTCAGGGGAGACAGCTAATGTTTAGGGTTGGCTCAAAGAGAGGAGAGGGGGTTTGAAGATTTTCTCCCTTCTGCCTTCCCTTCTTAGCTAAGGCTGCTCTCCCAAATTTGCTCTTGTCCCTCTTGTCCCCCCTCCACTACTCAAGACCAAAGGGTCTCCCCTTGTTCTGTTCACTCACACTCAGCTTGGGGAACAGATAACTTTTAATGTCAACTCAATCAGGTAATAAAAAAATAAATAATGGGCAGGAAAGAATGGGAAAGGAATGTGGGAAAAGGGGTCCCTGTCCCTATCTAAACCCTTTTCCTCCCTCCTCGAGTTTGGGGGAACTCAGGATTTGGCAGCCTGAGCCCCCTGAGAGAAAGTCAGGTTGATTCAACCCTGGGTTTGGTCCCTTGGCCACAGTTCAGACTCAGGGCAACAGGAGCTGAGGTAAATTCTGCTCCAGTTTCTCTTCAGAAAGTCCCTTAAATTGGGAAATGTTGGGGGGAAAGATTTCCAGTCACCAGCAGGAAAAGTGGGTAACCCTCAGGAGAAAGTCTTTTTTTCACCCTCTCCCTTCAGCTTCTCAATACTGAGACAGACCAACTCCTCTACCAGCCAGAGTCTTCTCCTCCTCAAGATTCCAATCTCTTGGGGCCCTTCTCCTGTTGATGTGATCAATTTCCCATACTCTTTAGCCTGGCACTTTTTCTTTATTGCCAGACTCTGTCACAGGTCATTTATGTGGATGGTTTTCCTAATATTAAACCATCCTTGCTCATGCCAAGTTCTTTAATGACTTCTTTCTCCCTTAACTACTTTTACTGTTTTGTGAGGATTATTGTTCCCAGCCTTCCATCTTCTTCTTCTTTCTTAATTCTCTGCAAATGAGCTAATATATATATTGTCTGACTGTAATGGCTCTCTGCTTGGGATATATTTCTAGTATTGGCTGGCTAAAGTGTTTTGAGGGAGTAGAGAGGACTTTCTTTTTACCTTTTTGTAGTGACTTTCTCTTATTAAAAATGTAAATGAGCCATTTTTATATCACGTTCATTTACATATATATCCCCCCTACTAACCAGTGAGTCATAAACTGTAATAAAGGATAATAAACAAGACAAAAAACTGTTTAACAAAATTAACCATGTTTGATAGTATCTGCAATATTCCATAAATGGTGATGATTTCTTACTAGTTGAATTTCTCCAGGATATGGCCATAATCATTGTCAGTGGATTTAGTTTTGCACCTAGGGTTTACAGCATACTTAAATAGGCTGGGCCAAAGCTGCTGCAATCACTTGCAAAGGATTCTCATTTTTATTCTTTCTTCTAATTTGGTATTGATTTTAACCTTTGTCCTAAGCAGGCAGATCTAACTGCACACAGAGAGCTAGCTGATGCCGAAATGGCTGCTATTTGTTACTGGTCCTTTCCTGACTTCCAAGATAATAGTCAATTTCAATTTTTGTTAATGTTTGCTGCTCATCACTTCTGCTACCTGATCCAATGAGAGGGATTGGTAAGGTGTTATTGTTCCCAGCCTTCCATCTTCTTTCTTAAATTCCTAATTAATTAAATTAGGAGCCATAAAAAGAGTAATTTGGAGGCTGTGGACCTGAGTTCAAATCTTAGCTCTTCCACTTGCTACCTTTGTATCTTTGTACAAGCAAGTCATTTAAAAAAATCTGTAAGCCTTACTTTCCTCAGCAATAAAATGAGGGAACTGTGTTAGGTCAAGTGTCATTGTTAATGCTATGTTATAGTTTGTAGTATCCTGGTAAGTTATTATTTTTTAATTATTTTTCAATCAATAAAGTATTTTCCTTCCTTCTACATCCCTCCATTAGTGGTAAAAAAGGAAAATAAATGCTTGTAGCATCTATTACTAGTCAAGCAAAACAATTTTCCATGCTGCACAACAAGTTCCTTTATGGTATTTCTTTAATTCTTTGTCATCTACCAGTGTTGTTACAAAAG
Organism: Monodelphis domestica; assembly: GCF_027887165.1. Lineage (NCBI taxonomy): Eukaryota > Metazoa > Chordata > Mammalia > Didelphimorphia > Didelphidae > Monodelphis > Monodelphis domestica. The sequence goes on from NC_077231.1 coordinate 81,492,618, forward strand.
TGCCAATTATCTTCATGGTCATCTTTTTTTCTTATGCTTGACATGAGTGCTATGAGAAGAGGTGATCTGGTGTTCCATAAAATTCTATTTCCTGCTGGCTTTAGGTACGTGATGAAATAAGTTCCTTTTATTTTTGCCTCTTCGAGGAAAATCTGTGATTGATCTTTTCATTTAACTCCAACTCCTTTGAACCCTTTCACTCCAGTTTTATTGTGAGAATGTCAATACAAATATGGTTCATTTCTTTCAATAGTTTATACTCAGGTTGGACATTGCACAAAGTTCTTAAATTTATAGAACCAATAATTTAGACTCATGTCAATGTGGATTAAGAGCTGAAAGGAACCTTAGTCATCATCCCTATTCCCCTCCATTTACAGCTAAGGAAACTGAGACCTATAAAACAATAGTGACTTGCCTAAAGTGACACAGACAGTAAGGAACAGAGTCAAGATATGACTCCATAGTCTCTGGTCTGGAAGCAGGAAGACCTGAGTTTGAATCTAGCCTCAGATACTAGCTATGTGACCCTGGGTAAGTAACTTAACCCTGTTTGCCTCAATTTCCTCATATGTAAAATGAGTTGGTGAAGGGAATGGCAAAGCACTTCAGTATCTTTGTCAAGAAAACACCAAATGGGGTCACAAAGAGTGGTAGATAACTGAAATGACTTGACAAACCATACTCCATTCCAATGAACTATTTGTAGATAGGATCAAATGCAGCTAGGTAATTCAGTGATAGAGTGCTAGACCTGGAGTCAGAAAGACCTGAGTTCAAATCCAACCATAGACACTCATTGTATGATACCAGGTAAGTCACTTAACCTCCATTTGCGTCAGTTTCCTCATCTGTAAATAAACTGGAGATGGAAATGCAAACTACTCCAATATCTTTGCCAAGAAAACCCTTAAAATATGGTCTTAAAGACAGAACTGAACACAGAGAAGTTAACTGGCTTGCCAATATTCACATATCTGGTATAAGTGGAAGAGGAGAGATTTGAACTTAATTTTTCCTGACTCCACATCTGGCACTTTCCCTACTATACTATAATTTATTGGAACAGGGCATTAGTGAATGTTTCTTTAATATCAATTGGAAAGAAGAGATCAATAATTAAGAATGTAGCTCCTGACATAAAGGCTCTCATGCCTTCTGAATTTGCAGTTCATAAAAACTGTTAGAAAAGTAAAATTGATCTTAGGAAATATTTTTTCTTTTTTTTTTTCTTTTAAAATATTCATTAAGACAAGCAAGCTGAGATAGGGATCTTCTTTTAAAGAATGAACGTGTTGATGGGGTTTGCATTTAAAAAGGAAGCAAACCCTGGGCAACATAAATAGCAGGTTTTATTTTTTTTCCCTCTGTGCTTAGAAGTTCACTCGAATTGAACATTCAATTCTGCTATTCCCCTAATCATTTGCCATTCTCTTAAATCACTTCATGCAGCTCATAAGATAACTGTGAATATTCAATGATGAGCATCAGAAAGACCTAGATGACATTATTGAAGAGAAAATACTCAAAACATCCCACCATCTTAATTGTTTTTATTTTCTGTTAGGACTTTCAGAGGTTTAACAGTTCCTCTCCTTCCCAGAAGTAAATAAGCCAATATCTTTACTGATTTTTGTAGAATCCACCAAGACTCAGAATCTGAATTTGAAAATACATCCAGTTCTTTCCTACTTTCCTTCAGAACTCAACTTGAATTCCATTTCCTCCACAAGGCCCTTCCCAGTCTTCTCAGTTCCTAGTACTTTCCACTTACTTCTCATTCACCTTCTATAGGGTTTGGATGTTGTTGTTCATCCTATGTTTTTTCAAGAGGAGCAATGACAATCACAGAAGATATCTTGACTGTGAACTGGATTTAAGTGAGGCAGAGCTGAGCAAAGACACTAGCCTCATTCTTCCAGAGTCATTGAAATCCAGTGGCAAGCAAAAATTAAGATCATATACTCATAGTTGATAGTATTGTCTTCTTTAAAAGAATGTGAGTCCTTTGAGAATAGGGCTTTATCATTTTCATTTATCATATCATTATCATTTTCTGTAACTCTGGGGTCTATCACCAAACTGTGGGTGAAATGAATAAAAAAACATTCGTTAGGCACTTGCAATGAGGCAAACATTGTTATGAGTGTTTGGAATATGGTTGTAAAATAGTCTCTACCTTCCTTGGCCAAGGAAGCAACAACCTATACTTGAGAGTGAAGGACAGAGAAGGAAATGTTGGTCTTTAAAGTCACAGGGATGATGAGTGGAGCGATAAAAGAGACAATTGAATATCCTTTTAATAACCCATAGAAAGGGGATGGGGCAGAGAAGGTGGATGTTTGTTCATTGAAAAAAATAAATTTTAAAAAGAAGTAGAAAGAGGGATGTTAATATTTATTTAACATTGAGCTTCAAAGAGCAGAAGATAGAATAAGGTCTTTAGGGAAGGTCAGATGACAAGAAGAAGATAATGGGAGTGGGCATCTTGGTGGGTTGTGAAGCATGATCTAGAGGCTGGATGAGTCTGGACTATAATTAGCTACAAATAGCAGGTCTTATGAGTTTGTTGGGAAGTTTCTTCCTTTTAAAATTCTTTTTAAAATACCAAACTTAAATACCAAAAAGGATTATTTCCATACACATAGCAGAAAATAAAAAGAGGATTTGTTATGAATCATCATTTTAGGGATGCTGATAACTTACATGAACTTATTCTCTAATGATTAACAACTTGTCCCCCATTATACTTTTCCATCTCAGTGATTCTGAGCCTTTTAACATTCAAACCTCATTCTTCAACTCCCACTGTCAACTCCTTTATTCCCATCCCCTTCAACTTCCTTAAATTGTCCACATATGCTTACTCCATAGATATCAAACTTGCTTTCATCTTAAACCTTTTCCTTTCCTGTTACTTCCATCTTTTGACTTTCACTGAGGTCTGACTCTCTCCTGATGACCCATTATCCCTGGACACCCTTCCTAGCAATAAGCTTACTTTCTTTCACTCATATCCTCACTCACTGACTGAGAGAGAAAAGTTGGAATACTCTTTGTTCTCTATTGATGCTTCCAAGCTCTCCCTCTGTCCCCATCCCTCAGTAATCTCTCCTTCCCTGAGGTTCCTGAATGCATATTTATCATTCTATCAAGACTCTGCTAGCTATTACCAACTGATCTCTAGGACATTTTTTTCTTCAATGATTTCAGGGCTTAGCTTACAGTCTTTTGCTCCTCCTGACTTCTATGGGATGTCAGTATATATAATGATACTCCCTCAAATTTCCTTACCTCCTAATTCCTCAATTCTTGCTTTCTCCATGGCCTGCAATTCCTCCATCTCACCTTAGCTACACAATGACATGGTCACACCTTTCATCTGGCCATGGACTCATGTATGTTCCATTTTTATGTTCATAAACTCTGAAATTCCCTTATCTGATCACAATCTATTGTCTTTCCACCTCTCCTTTTGCCTTGCAATGCCAGTCCCTTTTCTTTGCTCTCACTGTGGTTTCCAGTCCCTCCATCCCTCATCCCAAACCATCATCTTAAGAGTAGTATGGGATAAGCCCACAAAGGCAGTTCAAATTTAGATTGTGAGAGGCTTTGAATGCCAGGTTTCTAAACTTGAATCCCCCCTCCCCTTCTCTTAGGAAATGAAAGAAAGGAAAGAACACTTATCCTCTTGTAGCACTATGGGTAGGATAAACCTGAGACATAGGTTTAAGTCAGACATTTACTAAAAATCATTGGTAAGAATTTGAACAAATCATTTAGGTACTTGGAAGTGAAATATCCTCACCTGTAAAATGAGGGGGATTGCCTACAGCCCTCTAATTGTTTGAAGTCCATTGTAGTTTTATAAACCATGAATCTGTCTGCCAGTCAAGCAGTCAAGGGGAAAGAGGATGATATATGTCCTTAGAACAATATTTTAGAAAGATCACCCTGTATTTGTAACCTTCATAGCAAAAGTTTATGCCCTTCTTTGTATCATGGACCCATTGGCAGTCTGGTAAAGACCTTTGTCAGAATAATATTTGCAAATGAGTAAAATAAAAGAAATGAATTTACAGTGAAAAACAATTGACATATTGAACAATATATTGAAATAAAGGTGTTTTTTCTCATCTGAGTTTATTAATTAAATTTACTAGAATCTATCCACACATTTGTGGATAGGTTTTGTGATCCCTAGGCAAGGAATCATTAGTGGTTAGAATACACTAGAAGGGCCAAGACAGGAGTCAGGAAGGAAGTTATGACAATGTTCTAGGGGAAAGGTAATGAGAATTTCAGCTACGGTGTAGGCAGGGAGACCAGAAAAGGGGAGGATAAAAGGGATATTATAAAGTAGGGGACTGATGCTGCACCTATGGTTTCAGTGGCATAGAAAACTCCCAGATGAGGAATTACCTTCTGACAATGCAGACTGCCATGTTTTGAGGATCTAGTAGTATTGAGAAGTTATTTGCCCAATACGTGTCAGAGATATAGGACTTGAATCCAGATATCCCTGACTCCACGATCAGCTTTCTATCCACTACTGTGTATTAAGGAAGTAAAATTGCTCAGTTTTAGTAACTGATGGAATGTGGCTTGGGATGGGAAGGAGAGAGAATTCAAAATCATGTAAAAGTGATGATTCTCTAGACCTGTGGGAGTCGTTCTTTTTTCTTCCTTAAGGGATGGAGCTTCTTGCTTGGGGTGAATAGAATTATAATTGATAACAGAGAGAAGAAAAAGCTTCTCAACTCTTGTTTCTGTTTTTTGCTGCATTGGGTCAGAGTGAGGTGGAGATTTGGATAGTGGTTTGAGAACAGTTTTAAAAACCTAGAATAACCACTCTGAAGAACTGCATAGGAAGTCAACTAGAACTAAAGATGAGTAAAAGAACTGACTAATAGTAATGGGGTCCCACATTAAGAGGAATGATGATTAGGCTTTGGAAAAATGGGAAAGGTGGAAATCAAGGAACTGAAACCTCCTAGGGTACTAATAAAAACATACATCCAGTGGTTGGTGGCTGTCTGGCCTATTTCCCTATAATCCTTCCTCCTGGAGGAGCCTGAGGCTAGTGGGGGTGCCTTTGAGGTCAAGAGTTCTGCCCTTTCTCACCAATGTGGTGAGCCTCTAAAATAATGGGCCACTTGGATGCCTAAGGAAGAGCAAACCAGTCAAGTTTGGGAAAATGGAGTAGTTTAAAGCTTTTCTGACAATCAGTTGTAGAGTTGGGTTTGTACTTCCAACCCAGGTGAGAATGGGAGACCCAGTACAAGCCCTATGTTAATCACTTTATAATGATTATCTTATTTGACCCTCACACTAATCTCATCCCCATTTTACAGATAAGGAGAGGTTGAATTAGTTGTCTAGGATCACTAGCCAATAAGTATCTGAGACTGGATTTGAATTCAGGTCTTTCTGACTCCAGATCCATAGTTCTATTGTGCTGCTTAGCTACTACATTATATTGCCTCTCAATCAGTAAAATGGGAAAAATAAGTATTATGCTATTTAACTTACATGGTTGTTGGTAAGTCAAATGTTTTATAAACATTAATAAAGGGATGATGAAGAAAATTCTTTGGAAATAAAAGACAATGCAGTCATCCCCTACCATAGAAGTAGTTTTTCAAACATTTGAGCAAGGAAAGATAATTGAAAGTTTAGAGATAATTGAGGAATGGAAAGGACCTTAGAGGCCATTAAGTTCTTCCCCCTCATTTTACAGGTAAGAAAAAATTGAAGTACAAAATCACAAGTTCACCTTAAGCTGGAAGAAATATCTTCTGGACTCAAAATGCAATGTTATCATTTTTGTTTATGTACATAAAATTGTCTTCTAAACTTGATCCTCCAAATATATAGAGAAATTACACATCCTATTAGGAGGCTTTCAACAAATATTTACTGAATGTTTACTGCAGAGAAGGCACTGAAATGGTCTTGATAGGATTTGTACAGGTGGGAATGAGGGCCATGGGGACTGTTTTTGAGAAAGAAAGAACAGCATGGACTCCATACCTTATCACCAGCATCCTCCCTCCATTTCCCAATTTTGATACTCTTCCCCTTCCACACATGTGCTTTCCAGCTTCCATTTATGTGTTGTGTTCCTTCATTAGTTTGTGAGCTCTTGAGTATAGGAATTGTCTTGTTTGTTTGTTTTTATCTTCAGCACATTTTATAGTGCCTGGAATATGGTTAAGTGCTTAATAAATACTCTGTCTACTTATCTATTATCTATCTATTAACTATCCATCAATCATTTATATTTATTATCTATCTATCTATGTATCTCTCTTTAATCTATCTTCTTTTATCTATCTTTCCATGTAGCTCTTTTCTACCTAAACACCTATTATCTGTTTGCTTGGCTATTCTTCTATCCTTTCATCTATCTATCCATCCATCTTCTGTCTTTCTGCCCTTCTATACAAATATGCATCCATATTCTATCTTTCTATTTATGTACATATATATGCATGTATATATGAAACATATTTGATTGAGAAGATCCTTTTTTCTCCTTTGAGTATCCAAAATTTCTAGTCTTCAGATACCTTAAGAAAAGTGAGAGTTGATGGGGCCTGAGAAAGTCACTATTGATGCCCACAACAACAGGCATGATGTTAAATGTGCCCTTGGACCTGCCGTGAAGGGAATATTCTGGTAAAGTCCTTGGTGATACAGGCTACTACTTAGGTCTGGCATGACAGGGTGTGAACTGGCCCATCTGAACAGCTCCTAATTAAAATTAAATTAATTTCTATTTTCATTTCCAGTTTCTAAGAAGATTCTTCTGTAGGACCCTAAGGCAAGAATTGCTTTGCTCATATCACAAAGGATTTGTTTAAGGGATCAGGGAAAAATGTACATACATACACATACATATGGAGAAATTTCCAGCAGAAAACCAAAAGAAATCCAGGACAGTTCATTGAGCCCAGTTTCCCTCATCCTATTACCTCACTGCTTACTAAGGGAAGCTATTAAGTTTTGACTGAATGGGTCACAGAACCCTCACCATGCCTTGCATCCTTTTGGCATACCATATGAGTAAGGATTTTGAAGATGCTTCTCAGAATCCCTCCTTTTTTTACAGCTTGGCTCAAGGACCACCTCCTCCATGAATTTTTTCCTGATCTTCACAGAGCACTGAGTGATCAGCCCAGACTATTACTGCTCCAGCCCCTTATTTGAACCCTGTTGTGTGTCATTCTGTTTCACTTATAAACAACATTTTATTGGATTCTGGTTTCTAATCCATTCTGCTATCTAGTGAGTGAGCTCTTCCCATTCACTTTCACAATTATGATGACTAATTGGTTGTTTTCCTCCATCTTATTTTCGACTCCTTATCTTTTGCTCTTTCTTTTTTCATCCTGTCCCTGGTGGAAAGTCTGTTATAACGTTTTTATTGTCAAGTTCTCTTTTGTTATTGCTGCTGTTTGCTCATTTTTTCAGTCTATTTCTTGACTTTAAATACTGTGTTAAAGTTGGAATTTGCTCACCTCAGGGTAGGAAGTCACTGTCTCAAACTTTAGGATTTTTCATGCTACTATTTTCAGAACTAATTCTGGAGATTTACAAAGTTTTCATGTTTTCAAGGTAGTCTGGCCCTGGGAAAGGTGGGTCATACAAGGTTGGTGCCCTGAAACTATGATCAAGTCATAGGTTCCCTTGTGGCCAGCAACAAGCGCTCCTCAAACCCCTGTAATTGTGACCCAGAGCTATATATGGGCAATGAAGTTTCCACTTAGCACTAATTGCACCAACTGCTGGTGAAGGGTCTCCTGTAATCTCTTTCTGACCAATTGTCTGATCCCCCTACTATCTCTTGGCTAGGAGCTCCTAAAGCTGTTACTGCTGCCCCTGTTTGTCACCTCCAAAGCCCATGGACTTTTCTTGCTGGTCTCCTAAGTTGCCTGGAAAAATGTGCTTTTCTAAAAGCACAGGTCTAATCAAGTCACCCACTCTCAATAAACTCTGGTGATTCTCTATTACCTCTAGAATCAAACATAATCAAACTCATCTGTTTTGTCATTTAAACCCTATACCTGATTTTATATTTTTTGTTTGCCATTCTGAACACAGTGTTCGTGATGGTGAGTTCGAACTCTGAGCATTTGCTGAGTAGCAGTAGGCCGTTGTTGTTCATTTTGCCCACGCCGTGTTTGCTGAGCACTCCTTTCCATCTTTCATGGTCCTGGCCAACGTGGGCGTTGAAGTCTCCCACTAGTATCAGCTTGTCATTTGTGGGCACTGAGTGCAGGACGGCACTCAGGTCAGAGTAGAACTGCTCGATGGTCTCCTCTGTGCTGGTCAGTGTTGGGGCATATACGCTGATGATTGTGGCATACCGGTCTTGGCTGAGAGGCAAATGGATCTTCATGAGCCTCTCGCTGATGCCCACAGGCAAGTCTGGCAGCTGTTTGAGCAAACTGGTCTTGATAGCCAGGCCAACACCATGAACTCTGTCTTCATTTGTGGCTCTACCTTTCAAGAAGGTGTATCCAGTGGTGGGTTCACTGAGTGATCCCTCTTCTGGTAAGTGTGTTTCGCTTAAGGCTGCGATGTCGATGTTATATCATGCCAGTTCTTTACCTCTTAGAGCTGTTCTTCTCTCAGGTCTTGGGGTACTCTCTCTGTCAAGTAATGTTCTGATGTTCCATGCTCCTAGTAGGAGTTTCTTTGTATTTTGTTTCTTTTGATTTCGACCGCTTAAAGGGATGACCCGCCAGCCGCGGTGTGCTGACTGTGTGTTTGTAGGGCAGGCAATGTTTGGGACACCTTTTCTAGTCCCCTCCCAGAATGGCAAACAAATATAAAACAACGTGGATGCACCCACGATCAAAACAGTGGCATCTCATTGACTACATCATTGTATGCCGGCAAGACATCCAGGATGTAAAGATCACCAGAGCCATGAGAGGAGCTGAATGCTGGACAGACCACAGATTGGTTAGAGCGACTCTTCAAATGTGCATTGCGCCTCGCCATCCATAACGCGCCCAGACAGTTCGCGCATTTTACAACATGAGTCGTCTTAGAGATCCATCTTATTTGGAAACATTCCAGTCCTGCCTGGACAACAAGCTGTCTGCCAAGGGACCACTCACTGGAAGCTCAACCGAGAAATGGAACCAGTTCAGAGACGCAGTGAAGGAAACATCAAAGGCAGTCCTAGGCCCCAAACAACACAACCACCAGGACTGGTTCGATGAGAACAACACTGCTATTGAAGATCTATTGAGCAAAAAGAACAAAGCCTTTATGGAGTGGCAAAATGACCCAAACTCTGCTCCTAAAAAAGGACAGATTCAAGTCTCTTCAAGCCACGGCACAGCGTGAGATCAGGAAGATGCAGGACCGATGGTGGGGAAAAAAAGGCAGAAGAAATCCAGTGTTTTGCTGATATGAAAAACTACAAACAAATTTTCAGTGCCCTCAAGACTGTCTATGGGCCATTAAAACCCACCACCACTCCCTGGCTATCCTCTGATGGTGACACTCTCATAAAAGATAAAAAAGGCATCAGCAACAGGTGGAAAGAACACTTCAGTCAGCTTCTCAACCGACCCTCTTCAGTTGACCAAAGTGCCCTTGACCAGATCCCCCAAAACTGCACCATTGAACAACGTGACGTCCCTCCTTCAATAGAGGAAATCCAAAAAGCCATCAAACAAATGAGTGCAGGCAAGGCACCCGGTAAAGACGGGATCCCAACCGAGGTGTACAAGGCCTTAAATGGAAAGGTGCTTCAGGCATTCCACATAGTGCTGACCAGCATATGGGAAGAGGAATACATGCCCCCCAGAATTCAGATATGCCTCCATCGTAGCCCTATACAAGAACAAAGACTCACGAACAGCCTGTGACAAGGCATCTTGTCACAAGATGACAAGAGAGAGGCATCTCACTACTCTCCACTGCTGGAAAGATCCTCGCCCGTGTTATACTCAACAGACTCCTGTCATCTGTTTCAGAGCAGAGCCTGCCTGAATCACAATGTGACTTCCGACCAGATTGCAGCACCATTGCCATGGTCTTCACAGTGAGGCAGGAAAAATGCCTTGAGCAGAACCTGAGTCTCTACAGTGTTTTCATAGACCTGACAAAGGCGTTTGACACAGTGAACAGGGACACATTGTGGGTGATCCTCAGCAAGCTCGGTTGCCCAGCAAAATTCGTCAAACTGATCCAGCTCTTTCTTGTCGACATGACAGGGGAAGTCCTATCTGGTGGAGAGACTTCCGATCGCTTCAACATCTCCAATGGTGTGAAACAAGGCTGTGTCCTCGCTCTGGTACTATTCAACCTATACTTCACCCAAGTATTATGGCATGCTGTGATGGATCTAGACCTGGGCATCTACATCAAATACCGACTGGATGGCTCACTATTCGACCTTCGCCGCCTGACTGCAAAAACAAAGACAACAGAGAGACTCATCCTGGAAGCTCTCTTTGCAGATGACTGTGCTCTCATGGCCCACCAAGAAAATCATCTTCAAACCATTGTGGACAGGTTCTCCACCGCAACAAAACTGTTTGGCTTGACTATCAGCCTCAGCAAAACAGAGGTGCTGTTCCAACCTGCACCAGGGAGGCCAATGAACCAGCCGTGCATTACAATCGATGGCATGCAGCTTTCTGAAGTCAACACTTTCAAGTACCTGGGCAGCACCATCGCCAACGACGGGTCCCTAGACCACGAGATCAATGCCAGGATCCAAAAGGCCAGCCAGGCACTCGGGCGGCTGCTCTCCAAAGTCCTCCAACACAGCGGTGTAAGCACTGCGACGAAGCTCAAAGTGTATAACACAGTGGTCCTCAGCTTGCTCCTGTATGGTTGTGAAACATGGACACTGTACCGGAAGCACATGAAACAGCTGGAGCAATTCCACCAACGCTCTCTCCGGTCAATCATGAGGATCCGATGGCAGGACCGAATCACCCACCAGGAAGTCCTCGACAGAGCCAACTCCACCAGCATCGAAGTCATGGTCCTCAAGACCCAGCTACGATGGTCTGGACACGTCATCCGCAAGGACCCACAGCGAATACCAAGACAGGTATTCTATGGTGAACTGTCAGCTGGACTCAGGAAACAAGACCGACAAAAGAAAAGATTCAAGGACCAGCTAAAGTCAAACTTGAAGTGGGCTGGCATGACACCAAAGCAGCTAGAACTCGCTGCCTCTGACAGAAGCAGCTGGCGAACCCACATTAACCATGCCACCACGGCCACCTTTGAAGATGAGCGACCTCGTGAATGCCGACACCAGGCCACAATCGCACCTCCCATAACAACTGGCGTCCCATGCCCCATGTCCCACAAATTCTGCACCTCAGTCTTTGGACTTCAAAGCCATATGAGGGTATACCGTAGATGAAACTGCACAAAGACAATAGTCATTCTCGGTCACCCAGAGACTACCACTAACTAACCTATACCTGATCCTGTCCTGTTTTTCTCATCTTCTTACACATTCTTCCCTTCTATTACATTTCAGGATCCAGCTCTGTATGCCTCCTTGTTGTTCCTTGAATACAACCCTCTCTCTGTTGTCTTTGTATTGATTGTCCCTTGTGCCTAGAATGCTTTCCATTCTCAATTCTCTCCTTCAAGCCTCAGGTTAAATACCACCATTTCTGGTGCCTCTAAATGCCATATTTTGCCATCTGAGGTTACTTTCCATCTTTCTCTCTCTGTGTTGTATACTTATCTACAAATAAATAATTTGTGTTCTCCATTGGAACATAAGCTTTTGTATCCTTAGCCTGTACCTGGCTCCCTCAACACTAAATAAATGCTGCTTGGTTGATTGAATGGTTGAATGTAAATCCCTTAAGGACAGAGAGTTTCATTTTTACTCTTTGTATCCATAATACTTACACCATTAATAGCATGCCTTATAGTTGGCTCTAGTATGCCTATTGACTGATTTACTGATTTGGGTTTGGGTGGACTTAATTGTGTAGTAAGTACAAATACTGTGTTATCTTCTGCCAGTTCATACTGTAGACAATTATACCAATTCCCCTAAAATGTACCACTTGAATTAAACATTCTTTTGAGTCTTCTTTGAATGAAAGAAAATTAGATTTAAGAGCCCTCTAAACAGTGAGATATTAACCTTTGGGGTGTTTTGTTTTTATTTTGTTTTACTGCCTGAATATATATTTAATCTATGACCATATTTTCATAAAGATGTATTCTTATATAATAACTGTCTATGGAGCAGGTTTAGGAAATTAAACCAGAGGATTGGTGCTAAGAAAAAAAAAGAAATTCTCTTAAGTTTATTTCATTCTGAAAAATAGTTGTTCTTTAATGCAAAGGATTAATATTCAAAGTTAAATTGACTCCATTGTGGACTCTTATCACATGATTGTTATTGAACAGATATGATGTTGAATTATTTGGAATTGGTTTCCAACCCTATGATATCACATTGAGTTATTTGGAATTGATTTCTAACCCTGTAGGGATTTATAATGCACAGTCTGTGTAATGAATGCCAAACTTAAATAAATTCCATATTTAAGACTCAACTACTTGAGCTTCTCAAAGGTTGTTAGAGTTAGAAGAGATGTTAGAAAATAATCAAATTCAACTCTTTTGGTTTATAGATGAGAAATATAAGATTCAGAGAGAGGGAAGGACTTCCCTAACATTAGTTGATTAAGTAGTGGCAAGTAAGGGAATAGAACTTCTTTCTCTTGACATCTAATGAAGTAGGTTTTCCATGCAGCCATACTATATCCAGTAGCACAGGCTAAAAGGTTTCTATTGGAATATTTCAAATATTATTGGCCAATCAGATCTTAAAACCAGCTTTAAAAACTCCTTTAAAGATGAATTATCCTCAGTACAATTGGAAAAGGCTAGACCATCACCTTCAAAGAGTAAAAAAAAAAGGAGGCTAGATTTTACTTGGTAATTCTCAATAAATATTTGGGGGGCTGTTCTAGAGAACAAGAGGAAATGAATTCAAATGGAAATGAGAATTTTCAGCAGTAGATATTACCACAGATAGAGTCCTAGATTTAGAATCAATAAGATCTTCAATAAATTCAATAATTTTTTATCTATTTATTACTTGTATGTCCCTGAGCAAATAATTTAACCTTTATTAGATTCATTTGTAAAATGATGAAATTGAGTCTGATAGATAATAGTAATAGTTCCTACTTCAGAGGGTGATTATAGGGGCCAAATGAGATCATCTATATAAAGCACTTTGCAAGTTCTTTTTAGGGTGCTATATAAATGTTACCAGAAGCATCCCATTGGAGTTGTTTTGCAGAATAACCCAGAAATGAACTTGAGATATGTAAAAATTATCATGTTCATAATTCAATAAGTTGTGAATTGGAAATATTTCCCAAGATTATTATCAAAATTCTCAATATTCCAATGGATCTATGGCCTTACCAATGTAGAAATTCCTTCCAAAGATGCAGATCACACAACCCATCTCTGTCTGCACATTTTGTGTGATTCTTAACAATGTTCTTTCAGAAGTTCATCACCAAGGTCTGTCTAAGCTGCAGGAGACTATCTTCGATTTCTCTAAATATTTCAAGGGTACCGGTGGGAAACTCTGGTTGTCAGGAATAATCAAAAGCAAAAAGAAAAAGTGATCTGTCTAAAGAAATTTAGGGCAGCATTTTCTGGTGATTTTGTGAAAACCTGAAAGCAAAATAGAAGAAATGTTCATCCATTTCCCCGTTGTTGACAAAGCTCACATAATCCAATATTATAATATTCTCAAAGACAGAAATGATGGATATAAAAATAAATAACCCCATGAAATTATTTGAAGTGAAGGAAGGAGAGCAGGAACATTGGTATATCCATTGATTACAGATATATATATATATATATATATATATATATATATATATATATATATATTAAAACTGTGGTAGGTGGAGAAAGATTCTGATGGGGATGAAGAGGAAGGTAGTGAGTACTAAGTGGTTACAGTGATAATATTGGACATTATTGCCCAGTATTTAAAAAGCCATTACCATCCTAGCCTTATTGTTGCATAGAGGTAACTTGATTTCTTTCCTTTTTTGTTTTGTTTTTCTTATTTTTTCCTTCCTTCCTTCCTTTGTTCCTTCCTTCCTTTCTTTTCTATCAACCTTCTTTCCTTCTTCCTCAGCCGCCTTCCTTTGTCTCTCTCACCATTTCCCAATATTCCTAATTCTTCTGGACTCATATGTTTGTTAGTTATTTCAATTCCTACTTAAGTCAGTTCTTTTCATCAAAAGATTTTTAAAAGCCTTCCATTTCTATCAAAGGTCCATTTCTACCCAAAGTCATACTCAGCTTTGCATAGCAAATCATTCTTAGTTGCAAGCCTATCACTTTCACCTTTTGGAAAATTGTAGTCCAAGAACTCCTTTCTTTTTGTAGGAGAAGTTAGTATGTCTTATATGATATTGATTGTGATTCATTAGTAAACTGATTCTTTCAGTTTATTGAAAAAAGTCAGTTTACTGACTGCTTACAGTTCTTTTTTGATATGAGAGCTCTAGGTTTTGACTATGCAATTCCTAGGAATTTGTTTTTAGGGTTTCTTTCAAGAGATGTTTGGGAGGTTCTTCTATATTTACTTGAAGACTTTTCCCAATAAAAATATACAATTCTTATTCACTATTTCTTGAAAGTAACCAGTTTTTTCTTTAGTCATGATTTTCAGGGAGTCCAGTGATCCCTAAACTATCCTTCCTTGAAATCTTTTCTACATCAGGTTTTTTAATTTTTTGGATGTCAGATACATTATTCTATTTTTTCATTCTTTTAATTTTCTGCTAACATTTTTTTCTCCCTCATAGAATCATTGATTTCTGTTTGGTTTATTCCAGTTTTAAGAGACTGCATTTTTTTTCTTCTACCAATTCTTTTCAGAGCTCTTGCTGAATTTTTATCTCTTGCTTTTTTTTCAGTGTTTTAATGGAGTTCTTATAGAAAATTCCCTTTGAGCCTTCTTGCATTTGTGATGGAGTCTATATTTCCTTATTTTTGAGGATCCTAGGGTTTGCCATATTTTTTGTGTTAGATTGTGTTTTCTTTGGTTTACCCATCTTCCAGTTTTAGTTTTTGAATTGGGGCATTGTGCCAGGGCCAGGGCCAGGCTCTTACTCTTGCTACACTTTTGAGTGAGGTCATTGGCTCTGTATGATCTTATAGAACTTCCCCTGGTGCTTACTTCCTCCTGTTGGGATTGGTGTCCCCTGGATCCTTGAGATTTAGTACACCAGAGGGGGGTAGGGAAGGGAACAAACATTTATTAAACCTCCACTCTCTTCTAGGTACTGTGTCAAGCCCTTATAAAATATTATCTCCTTTGAGTCTCACCATAACTCTAAAAGGTAGATGCTGTAATTATCCCCATTTTACAGTTAAGAAAACTATCTGACAGGGGCTAAGGATCACATAGCTAATGAGTGTAAGACTGGATTTGGACTCAGGTCTTCCTGACTCCAGGCTAACTCTATCTATTGTACCACCTTGCTCTTGGATATTCAAGACCTTCTCTGGTATCTCAGGATAGAGTATTAGGGGTCTCAGAGCCCCTGTGCCTGGGCTGAGCTTTATAGCAGGAAATCTGAGTGCTTTATCAATGAGCTGAGTCTAAATCTTCCAAGGTCTTTCAAGGTCCTTTCCCCTGGAGCTTTCTCACTACTCTGGGCTTCTCAGGGGAGCTTTTACTTCTCTCTCTCTCTCTCTCTCTCTCTCTCTCTCTCTCTCTCTCTCTCTCTCTCCTCTCTCTCTCTCTCTCTCTCTCTCTCTCTCTCTCTCTCTCTCTCTCTCTCTCCCTCCCTCTCTCTCTCCTTCTCTCCCTCCCTCTCTCTCTCTCTCTCATTCTCTCTCTCTCTCTCTCTCTCTCTCTCTCTTTCTCTCTCTTTCTCTCTCTCTTTCTCTCTTTCTTTCTTTCTTTCTTTCTTTCTTTCTTTCTTTCTTTCTTTCTTTCTTTCTTTCTTTCTTTCTTTCTTTCTTTCTTTCTTTCTTTCTTTCTTTCTTTCTTTCTTTCTTTCTTTCTTTCTTTCTTTCTTTCTTTCTTTCTTTCTTTCTTTCTTTCTTTCTTTCTTTCTTTCTTTCTCCCTCCCTCCCTCCCTCCCTCCCTCCCTCCCTCCCTCCCCCCCCCCCATGGACCAAGAGCTTTTCAGGCTATAAATATTGTATCTCTAGTCACTATGGGAAGCTATCCTATGATAGTTACTGCTTTGATGGAAGGGGCCTCTTTCTTATGTCCCATTACTTTTTATCTGACTTTTTGTGCAGTTCTGACATGGAAGAATTCAGTTACTATATTCTCTCACTGGATGACATGATCATTATTCAGTCTGGTAAAATGCTTATTTTAACAAAAGGATCAAATTTCTGCCAGAAATTGGTCTGTCTCTTGCTCAAGTAGACATTTGGTAGGAAATCAACCCTGGATTATTAATCTACGCCAGGGGAGTGTAGGCTGTAGATCATAAATTTAGAGCCTGGGAAACCTTCCAGTTCAGCCCTCTCATTTTCCAAATGAGGAAACTGAGGCAGAGATCATTTAAAAAGTGACTTGCCCTAGACATACAACAACTAAATATCTGAGGTGGGATCAGCTAAGTGATGTTATGGAAAGAGCCCTGGGCCTGGAGTCAGGAAGACCCAAGTTCATATGTGATGTCAGACACTTATTAGCTTATATGATCATGGTCAAGTCACTTATCTCTGTGTTGCTCAGTTTCCTCATCTGTAAAATGAGCTGGGGAAGGAAATGGCAAAACAGTCCAGCATCTTTGCCAAGAATAACCCAAATGGTTTGGGCTTTAAATGATTGCTCTATAGCAAAAAATGAATAAAATGGAAATAGGTATCAAGTGATAACATTTGGACAATTCATTGGAATTTCTTGTTGGCTCTGGAAAGGAGGAGGGAAAGAAAATGAATCATGAAAACATGGAAAAATATTTAAAATTTATATAAATTTTTTAAAATTAAAAATAATAAAACCTAAATGGGGTCACAAAGAGTCAGAGATGACTGAGAAATAACTGAACAACTCCTCTGTTAGACTATAAGCTCTTAAAGGGCAGGTGATATCTTTTACTTTCATCTATAGTTCCAGGAATATAGACTGCATGTACTGACTTACTGGTCTCGTATATTATGTTTCATCTCCCTCTCTTCTGTGTGCCATTCTAGAGATTACACTCCCCATGCTTAGAATAGACAGCTAGGTGGCTAACTGGAGAAAGCACTAGGCTTGGAATCAGGAAGACATCTTTGCAAGTTCAAATCTTGCCTCAGCCACTAGCTGTATGACCTTGGACAAGTCACTCAAACCTCTGCCTCAGTTTCCTCATCTGCAAAGTGAGCTGGAGAAGGAAATGACAAACCATTCTAGTATCTTTGCCAAGAAAACCCAAAATAGATTCATGAAGTTGGGCACAACCAAAAACTACAGAACAATAAAAACTTTATGACTACAAGCCCAATTATTGTCTACTCTGCCATGTTGCCTCTTAAATACTGATCCAGGAAGATGCTGTGTCTATGTCATATATAATTAAACTTCACTAATTTCAGAAAATTTTCTAGCCAGCTAGCTTAAGGATGAAAACTTTTTTTTTTCATTTTTAGCAACTTTTGAAGACTATCCATCAAGTTGTGGTCAAGGAAGCGTATATATTAATGAAAACATGGAGCCCTGAAATAAAGAAGTTAATGAATAAGTTACTTACAAATGAAGATTTAATTCTCTCTTCTTGCCATTTAAAGTTGAGTTCTTGAATTGAGCTAGTCAACCAGTTTTTTTTTTAAGTCCTTAACTTCTGTCTTAGAATCAATACTATGTATTGGTTCCAAGGTAAAAGAGGGATGAGGTTTAGGAAATGGTAGCTAAGTGACTTGCCCAGGGTGACACAGCTAAAAAAAATGTTTGAACCCAGGACCTCCAGTCTATAGCTCTGACTCGCAATCCACTGAACCACCTGGCTTTTCCCCTAGTTTATTAAAAAAAAAACTGATTGAGAACATGTCTGACATTCTATGGGAAAAGTACAAAGGATAGCTTAGCAGCTTTGAAATGAGCTAAACTGTAGCAGCATTCAATAAATGTCCATTTTTGGGGGGCACAGAGATGACCTCCAAACATGAGTTGCTTTAGAAATAATCATCCTTGCTCCTTCCTCCTTTGAAGTGAGTGTAGTATTCCCTTGCTCTTTCCATTTCATCACTGATCAGTCAAAAATTATGATGAAGTTGTCTGAAGCATTATAGAGAACTGAAGAATGACATCACTCTCCTCTTATATTTCCTGAAGTTTAGAAGAAGATTTCAGTTTTTAAGTGTAAATGACAGCTCAAGAAGGAGATCTCATCATCTGTACTGAATTCCTCCACATAGCTGGATTTTAGGATGGCGAGTTTCAGTTTAATTTTCTTTAGTTCAGACCTGTGATTTCATTGGTAATTCCTGGGGGCGGGGGGAACACTCTCAGTGCAGTTCTGCACTTTGTTTGTAATTTTTCTGTCTCTGAGAAACTGAATGACTTGATCAGGGTCACACGGAAAGTATATGTCTTGGACCCAAGTCTTCCTGAACTAAAGATTGCCTCTACCCATTATGTCAGAGGTTCTTAACCTTTTTTCTTTCATGAACCCCTTTACAGTCTTGGGTAGCCTATGGACCACTTCTTAATCTATTGTTTTTAATTGCATAAAATAAATTATGTAGGACTTCAAAGAAAGCCAATTATATCAAAATATAGTTTTCAAATATTTTTAAAACAAGTTCATGTTTTAACCCCCCCAGGTTAAGAACTCCTGCATAACATCATGACACCTCCATGTCCAATGTTTTTCCTATAATTGATAATTAATAAAAACTTGCTGAATAAGCCAGACTTTTCTAGCATCTAGGGCAATTTAACAATAGTCCAGATTGTTTAATGAGGGAATGAGTTCCCCAGCACAAAGGTACATGATTGGAGATGAGGTACTCTATCCACTATTCCATATTGCATTTTATCACTTCCATTTGGTGTGGCAATAAATTTTCTAGACAAACTGACTGTTTCCTCACAAACACAAAAGACAAAAGGAATTCTCATTATGACTTACTGCATTTATAAAACATGGTAGTTACCATTTACAAACCATGGTTAACATTTCAGTTAGATTTAGGTTCAATTTTCCAGATCATATAAACCTTTGCTCCTCTCTACATTGTACTATAATGATCCCTGTGATGCTCAGCACTGAGAAACCCAACTCAGTAAATATTACTTGGTGATGACAGACATAAATAGAGAAGCAAAACGGTCCCCAAAAGTGCTCAAATACATTGGTTCTTCTAAGATCTGAAAAGGCTACAGTGGCACAACTTGGTCATATTCCCAATTTCCCTTAGCAAATGACACACGAGGCTAGCCAATGTTGTCCTTGTTTCATTCCAGGGTGCATGACATACAAAAAGGATTCTGGGGAAAGACTTGCCAATGAACTTTGTCGTGATATACCAGAGAATGACATAATTTTTAAGAATTCTTCATGATGAATCACATACATTGATAAGCTTCCCTACCTTTCTTATAAAGGGCACAGCTAGAACTGGATTAACTCACCCAATAAAATAATAGGTGGCCTTGTCATAAATGAACCATTATAACTGACTTGATGGCCTTTACTGATGTCCCAATCCGTGAGAACTCATCCTGAGCAGTTTATGAATAATAGCCTTGCCCCAAGAGCCACTGCAATCTTCCTTCTCTGGAGCTGGTAATCCATAAAACAATGTTCTCTTTGGAGAAAAAAAATGGCCAATTTTAAACAGACCTGTGAAAAGGGAAACTTTTTTCCATTGTGAAAGCACATTAACATGCTTATTTCTTGTGGCTGAGGAGAGCCATTTTGAAATGTTACCACCTCGAGAAATGGAACCATTTCTTGGAAAGAAGCTAAGAATAAGTCTAACTAATTGATCCCCAGTGGATGCTTTATTTTTCCATGTAATGTGGTTTAAATCAAGGGATCAGTAATGTTTTTGAAAGTTGAACTTGGGGATTGGATTATTCATCAGTGCCTGAAAAGTAAATAAGATATAGGATATCTTGTTAGTTGGTATTTGGGGGTTTCAGAACAAGCAGGTTGTAACTGATGATACACATGGTTTAATGGAAGATAGGTACTAACTTCTTCCACATTGTACAGGCTCAAGCCCTAAATACATAGGAAATAGCATAGACAGACTGTGTGGCCAAATGGATAGAGAGTTCACATCCAAGCCAGGAAGGACTGTGTTCAGATTCTGCCTCTGACTCATACTTGTTGTAGGACTCTAGCCAGATGACGAAGACTATGAGTTGCAGAAAAGGTGCAGACATTCATTAGTAGACGTTTCCTCACTGGGAAGTATCTTTTATCATAAAATCATGCTTCTAATTTCTATTTTTATGATACATTTCCTTTACTTATTCAGTTTACTCTTTGGTTATAGTGTTTCTCAAAATTCCACTTCTCGAACATTTATATAAACCATTCTCTTTTAGCCTTTCTTAACATTTGAAAACTGAAAGCAAAATTAATCTCAGTTTCAATCTATCACTTTTCTGAATATCAAAGACCTAAAAGTTGTTACCTCTTAGCTCATTTTTCCTCAACTAAGTAGCTGCAATGATAAATTATCCCCATCAAGACTGTTTTCTCTCCCTACATTTATATTCCTTTTCTATGGAGCCTCTTCACCTTCTCAAAAAGCATGAAGAACAAAGCTATGTCTGTTGCATGTAATATAATTGTACCTGCATTATTTATTATTTCAATATATTCATGCAAATATGAAATTTTTATATCATGTTAATATTTCTATTTAATATATTTATTGCATATCTCCCATGCATGTATTAGGAGCATATAAAGTGCCATGATAGAAACATTCAGAGAAAACTTTGAGTGGTGGTCCTCTGCTTCTCAATATCAAGTGACTTAGTAGTAAAGCAGCTAGGCTGCTCAGTGGATAGAGAGACAGGCCTAAAGATGGGTTCAAATATGACTTTAGAAATTTCTTAGTTGGGGGCAGTTAGGTGGCTCAGTGGATTGAGAGTTAGACCCAGAGATGGGAGGTCCTGGGTTCAAATTTGACCTCAGACACTTCCTACCTGTGTGACCCTGGGCAATTCACTTGACCCCCATTGCTTAGCCCTTACTGCTCTTCTGCCTTAGAACCAATACACAATATTGATTCTAAGACTGAAGGTAAGGGTTAAAAAAAGGTATTTCTTAGTTGTATGACCCTGGGGAAATCACCTATCCCCAATTGTCTAGCCCTTACCATTCTTTTGCCTTGGAAACTATATATATATATATATATATATATGTATATATATATATATATTTTAAACCCTCACCTTCCGTCTTGGAGTCAATACTGTGTATTGGCTCCAAGGCAGAAGAGTGGTAAGGGCTAGGCAATGGGGGTCAAGTGACTTGCCCAGGGTCACACAGCTAGAAAGTGTCTGAGGCCAGATTTGAACCTAGGACCTCCCATCTCTAGGCCTGACTCTCAATCCACTGAGCTACCCAGCTGCCCCTGCCTTGGAAACAATATTAAGAATTGATTCTAAGATGGAAAGTAAGGATGTGTGTGTATATATGTATACACACACACACACATACACATATACACACATATATATAAAGGTATATATATGCATATATCATATACATACATATATGGGTATATATATACTAACATACCATATATACACATATATAAAATGAGGTATAATTTAGGGAGTCATTTGCCATTGTCCTGGAAGATATTTCATATAGAGTCCAAATGGAATAGGTATTAATCAAGCTAGGAAGTTCTATATATCATCCTATATTTATATTTATATTATGTTTATATTTTGTTCATTAAATAAAGCCCCAGAATAAAACTGGGGTATTTCACTAAGATTCAAGACCAATCAGAGGAATTCTGTTAAACAATCTACATAGGAAAAACAAAATGGATAAAAATGCCTGTTGACATGATAATGAGCTAGATGAGCAACCTAGGGAGTTAATCCATTAAGGTATATACTGTACACTGAATAGATGCTGAGGATATGCATCAGTTGGGTCCAGAATTGAATAAAAGAAGTAAAGTTAACTGGATTGCATTTGGAAAACTGCACCTTATGGATTCTTTTAGGTTTGCCTGGCTCCATGGGTTCTTGAGTCTGCTTCTGACTTCTGAACTTTTCTAGCCTTGCCAAATAACCTGGATCTAATGATAAAGATCTAATCATCAAAAATCTAATGTTTGCTCTAGCCTCTTATATCTGCCTTATATGTTTGTTTCATGCTTTGCCCTGTGTAAGGGGAAATTTTAGGGTTGTGACTTAATCTAAATGTAATTCATTGCCAGGTAAAATCCCAAATAAAATATTCAAGTCAGTTTGGAAATTGTATGGTGGTTTAATTAATATAGAGGGAAGGAATTAAGAAGAAAATAGAGGGAGAGGATATAGAATTTCTCCTGCCTAGCCTGTGCCAGGGGGAGTTCAAAGACCTCCGCCACGAGGTCTCAGTGTTTTGGAAGGTAAAAGAGAAAAGAATCAGTCTAAACTCAGAGATAGCTCAGAGAAGATGCCTCACCTGAACTAGTTTACTAAGTTTCCCCAGTAGTGTATCAAGGACTTTCACTGCCAAACCTGGACAATAGCTGCTGCCATGCCAAGATGCCAAGATGCTCAGCATGCTGCCACCAGAGCCACCTCTCTGGAAAAAGAGGCCAAGAGAGGAAGTGACACAAAATATATAGACTGTTTTTACATCATTTTCCTTCATCTCACAGGTACCAATGGTAGCTTAAGATTGACTTAGGACAGCCCAGTGGTCTGTCAGTTGTTTCTGATTTTTCATTTGCTAGCACATGTCTGTCATAGGCCATTCTTCTCAATACTTAATCCTTAAGTAGGGGTGTAGACATACCTGTTTTGTTAGACTAAGCAAGGTGGAGTAAATCTAAAGTTCATACCAGAAAAGAATAATTCCAGGCTGTTTTGTGACCAATCCCTCCCCTCAATGTGTTTAGACCAATGTTTCTCAACCTTTCTAATGCTGTGACCCCACAATACAGTTCCTCATGTTGCAGTGACCCCAAACCAAAAAATTATTTTTTTGGAGGCTACTTCAAAACTGTAATTTTGCTAGAGTTATGATTCGGAATATAAAACCTGATATGCATTATATATTCTCATTGCTACAAATTGAGAGGTTGAGAACCGCTGGTTTAGACTATCATGCTCCCACAGTGCTAAAAAGAGATCCAAAGGGGTTGTGTTTGAAGTTAATTGGAAGTTTGTATGGTACAGAGAATAGAGTGCTGAATTTGGGAGTCAGAGAAATGTAGTTCAGATTCCAGTTACTACCTTAGTGACCTTTCATAAAGTGCTTAACCCCTTCTGATGTCACTTTTCTCATCTGAAATAATATGAGATGATTGGGATCTAAGCCTTCTTAAGGTTTATTACAATTTAAAATGCACATATATTGCATATAATAATAAAAACATAAAATACAGTACCAAATCTATATACTACATATAATAAAATTATAAAAATAGTGTGATTAAAGAAATATATCACTGTGACACAATTAGGAGAAGAGACAAGAGTCAACTTGTTGCAAGAACAGAAGACATCTTAGATGATTACCTATGGTAAATATTTCATTATTGCTTCATATTTGAAATGAGTTGTTTTTAACCTTTTATGCATTATTCCATGCTTATCCTTGAAGCCAGTTGAAAGAATTCCAGGGTACACAAGTTAGAGAAAAGAAGAGATGAAATGGTCAAAATAAAAGTTGAAAAGAATGAAGGCAGAGAGCCCAGTTGAGTTCTCATTGCTATGATATGAGCAATAATGAATATGGGTATGAATGAATAATAATGCTGGTGTGGATAAATTGTGAGCATTTTCAGAATTAAAGTAAAAAATTTGGTGATAGATGAGATATAGGCATGGGATTAGAAAGGTGATGAATCAAAGATAGAGAGTTGAAAATGACATTATTACAGATATCAGAAAGAGGTGACTCTTTTAGGTAACATAAAAGAGGACTTCAGTTCTGAAAATGTGAAGTTTGAGATGCTAGTGGGACATTCAGGTGTTCCTGAACATTCATCAAGCAGTTGAAAATATGGCCTGGAACTCAGAAAAAGAGGTTAGAACTAATGAAAGAAACTTGATAGGTTTCTAACTACACTTCACTGTAAAAACCACAAGTTTGAATGAGATTTTCAAGAAAGAAAATGTAGAGAAGAAAAAGGGATAACTGAGATTGGGGGAGGAGGAAGAGGATTCAGTGAAGGACATTATAAATTCCATGAAGATTGAATCATTTCTTATTTCTGCCTTTGTATTTCCAGTGCCCAGAATGGTGTTTTGAACGTTTCTGTTAGGAAACAAATTCTTGCTGATAAAGGATAGGATATATAGGCTCTTTTAGGGTAAGGATGGATAGGGTAATATAGGAAAGAGTAAGGATGGTAGGTCAGGATAGGAAAAAATCGAGTATAATGGGGGAGTTTGGAGAGGAGATGAGAGGGTGGGTAATTTTGAGGGAGAAGGAACTAATATTTGTGGAGATCAGGAAAAGCTTCATGAAAAAAAGTTTTGAAGGAAAAAAAGAATGTTAAGAGGTGGAGGTAAATAGGAAAGCCTGGGCAAGGCCATGGGCATAGGGAAGAGCCAATGTAATGTCATGGACACAATGTTATAGGTGAGGAACAGTAAAGAGTCCAGTTTGTCTGGACTACCTCATTATGTAAAGGAGCTTAAGAAATTCCCAATAAACCCATTCATCTGTCCCCTCCTTCATTTGGTTATAACATGCCTGGAAGCCTCTGACTTCTGGTTATGATTATACATGTATTTCCAGCTGTCCATGCCTAGAGGGAAACATTAATTGTAAGAAAAAGGTGAAACTAGCCTTTGATTATGTGTGCTTATTATCAATATTCCTGATCAGTTATGTCCTATCAATAATCTTCTGTTCCCTTGACTCTGTACCTTGGCTTACTATCAGTCTCAACAGTGTCCTAATCCTTCAAGACTTATCTCACTGTATGGACTCTTTACTTCTTCTCTAACCTTGGAGTTTTCCATTCTTGCCACAGAGCCTGGATTTCTGACATTATTTGACTTAATATATGCATGAGTCTTCGTACAATGACTTTTAAGACACCCTGTGTTTGTTTAATCCTTTTCACTAGGCTTGAAATCCTGGACTTCTGATGCTGGAAATGTCTAGTACACCTTATGTAACAACAAGCCATTTCTTGGCATGAAAGGAACTTGGAAACTTAGATATAGATTTTATGTAAATAAAAGGAATGCTTATTTACAAAGTGACTAATCACCTTATGGAACATATTCTCCCTAAAGAATGATACAGACAAAAATTATAAATTGCCTTTTAAAAAATTGGGACAGATTTTTTAACAACATTATCCACTATCAGGTGCCTCACTGTGGTGTAAAAGTGACTCTGAGTTCTCTAATAATAATAACACTAATAATTGACAGTTTTGCATAGCCCTTGGAAGCTTACAAATCTCCTTACATATATTATCTCATTTATTAGCAGCTAGGTGGTATTGTGGATAGAGCACTAGACTTGGGATCCCAAAGAGCTTGGGTTGAACTTCTATCTCAGGTATTTCTAGCTGTGTAAACCTGAACAAGTCATTTAAACAATCTGTGCCTCAGTTTCCCATCTGTAAAGTGATAGAATTGCACTCAATGACATCCAATGTCCCCTCCAGCTCTAAATTGATATGTCTATGATCAATGTTCACCTCCATAATCAATTGAAATAAGTTCTTCATGTATTGTAACCTTTAACTTATAGATAAAGAGAATGAGAATCAGGGGAATAATGTGGTTTGATCATGGTCCCATGGCTAACAGGTATCTGGAAAGGATTCATGCCTCATCTTTCTTTCTCTGGGTCCAAAATTCTATCTACTACATAACACTGCCTCTCAAGTTTATATCAGTGGAGTCCAAGCTCTGTAAGTTCATAGAATAACAGAATCAGAATTGAAAGTCCATAATGAGTCTGGTTATTGGTATGATGAATTCTTGGGAGCAGGGAGTCACCAAGTTGACTAAGGAGGGGAATACAATCATAGGTTGGAAATGTAGTAAGCCCAAATCTCTGTGCCAGTCAAGAATAGGGTTGAACCCAGAAATAGCCAGTATATACTTCTACTGGGGGGGGGGTGAAATAGAAATACTCAGTTTATACAAAAATAAATAAATAAAGACATTTAGTCAAAGGCATTACTCTGTCTACCAAGATGGAATCTAGAAACACATGAAGGTCCAGTGGTGGACTTGATTTATATATGTTCCAGCCTAATGAATTTCAGAGAGTCTTAATATTGACTTGGATAATGGGGAATGAAATATTTTTGGATATAGGAATCTCAGAAATTATTTCCTAAATTATAAAGGAATTGAGCTCTTCATTAGTGGAAGAAGTACTCACACTGAGAAAATTGTAATCATGAGATCAGAAGTCTTGAGCTTAAAAAGACTTTATTGTTGTTGTTTCATTTCAGTTGTGCTCAGCTCTTTGTGACCCCATTCAAAGTTTTCTTGACAAAAATACTGGAGTGGTTTGCCCTTTCCTTCTCCAGCTCATTTGCCAGATGAGGAAACTGAGGCAAAAAGGTTGAGTGACTTGCCCATGTTCATACAGCTAGTACATGTCTGAGACTAGATTTAAGCTCATAAAGATGGGTCTTCCTGGTTCCAGGCCAAGTGCTCTATCCACTGTGCAACCTAATTGCATCAAATACAATTTTATCACTTTTTTTAGTTGTGGAAACTGAAGTCACCCAGAAAGTTAATTTACTTTAGGTTTTAGAGGTAGGGTCAAGGGGTAATAAATTTAAAACTGAAAAAAAAAACCTTAGAAATTAGTTAATCCAACTCCTTCAGGGAAATTTTAATAGGAAAACAGAGGTCAATTGTCTTGCCTAAGGTTAGAGAGGTAGGATCTCTAAGTCCATCATTAAACATTTAATAAGCACCTATAATGTACCAGGCACTGTAAGTGCTAGAAATACAAAATACAAAAAGGGAAAAGACAATTCTTTTTTTTTTTGGTCTCCATTTTATTTTTTACTTTTTTTTTAGAATTGAAATTTTTTATTTAATTAATTAATTTAAAAATTTTTTCCATGGTTACATAATTTATGTTTTTTCCCTCCCCTCCATCCCCTCTCCCATAGTCAAAAAGCAATTCCACTGGGTTTTACATGTGTCATTGATCAAGACCTGTTTCCTTATTATTAATATTTGCCTTAGGGTGATTGCTTAGAGTCTACGTTCCCAAACATATCTCCATCAACCCATGTGATCAGGCAGTTGTTTTCTTCTGTATTTCTACTCCCACAATTCTTTCTCTGGATGTAGATAGTGTTCTTTCTCATAAGTCCCTTCG
The DNA here is from genome assembly GCF_027887165.1 of Monodelphis domestica. Lineage (NCBI taxonomy): Eukaryota > Metazoa > Chordata > Mammalia > Didelphimorphia > Didelphidae > Monodelphis > Monodelphis domestica. The sequence continues at coordinate 81,520,145 of NC_077231.1, forward strand.
AATTGTCCTGTATCATTGCATTGCTGCTAGTAGAGAAGTCTATTATGTTTGATTGTACCACATTGTATTGGTCTCTGTGTACACTGTTCTCCTGGTTCTGCTCCTTTCTCTCTGCATCAATTCCTGGAGGTCGTTCCAGTTCCCATGAAATTCCTCCACTTTATTATTCCTTTGAGCACAATAGGATTCCATCACCATCAGATACACAATTTGTTCAGCCATTCACTAATTGATGGGCATCCCCTCATGGAAAAAGCAATTCTTCCCCTCAGAAAGCTTACAATCTAATGAGAGAAACAATGAGCAAACAGATATGCACAAACAAGCTATGTACAGGACAAGTAAGAAGTATATAGGATAGGGAAAGTGCCAGAATTAAGAGGATCATTGGCTTAGAGTTGTAAGGAAACTTAAAGATCATCTAGGCCAATGTTGGAATTTTACTGATGAGGAAACTGAGGCTCATAGAAGTGATAAATCACCTATTCGAGGTCACATATATGGTGACAGAGGCAGGTTCCTAGAAATGAACAACTATTAGAGGAGGCTTATTCCTAACATCTGAGACTGTCTTAGAAGACAACAGTAAGTCTTCATATCCCTCTTGGATATCTAGGGGGCTAGAGGAAAGATTGATCTGATTATTATGATAGCTATTACTTTGTGATGTAATGTATTTTGGGATTGGGATTGGGCTGGAGTCGGAAAGAGAAATGAGCAGCCTCATGGTGATAATATATATGTGGTACTCAAGACTCGAGAATACTCATACTTGAAAAGATGGATCATAGATCTAGAGCTGGAAGGGAATCCAAATGTTATTTAGTTTATCTTCCTCATTATACAAATAAGGAACTAGGTACAGAAAGGTAAACTGATTTACTTAGGTTTGCTTAGATATATTTAGAGCAGAGTCTGAATCTTCCTTTTGCAAATGAGGAAACCAAGGCCAGGAGATAAATGACATATTCAAAGCCACACAGGTATGCCATAAGATCTGGAGTTGAAATGGATATCAGAGGTTTTTAATCTATATTTACATATGGGGGTACTGAGTCCCAGAAGTCTAAGAATGTACCCCAGATCACATAGGGAGTAATTCCATCAGAAAAAGGATCCCTATTCAGAGCTACCTTCAGAGCTAGTGCGTCCCCCTGATCCAAAATGGCACCCAAAGCCATAGCCCAATAAGGATAAGGTAAAGGTATATTCTCAGCATGTAAAACCCAATATGTACTCTTGGTTTAAAAGGCCTTATGGGAGTAGGAAAATTCAGGGGAATAGAAGCCAATATTCTCATTAAAGTGGCAAGGTATTTTTATTCATTGGTTTGTTTTTTTTTTCACATTGGTTAATTTAGCATGCCTAGAAGGGGCATTTTCCTTGGTTGCAGCATTAAAGTAGCAACTTGTGCACTGATTATAAACAAACATTAGTCAAATTTACTTAGAAAAGTTGTTCCAGGGATAAACAGCAAAAGGACTGCTATCCTACCCTGTGGTAGCAGGGTTGGTAAGTACTAAGTTATAAAAAGACTAGATGATTTCTCTTAGTTTGTGGAAAGTCTGTCCAGAAGCCAGAACTCAGTTCCAATTTTTTTTTTTTGTGATACACACTAGCTAGCTACATCATCCTAGGCAAGTCATTTATCAAACCCAAAAGAAACTGGAGTCACTAATCCTTACGTAGTGGGGCCTAATATTGACTTAGTTTTAAAAGGTTACATTATCTGGATTTTATTCTATTTTTCTTTATCTTGTTAAATATTTCCCAGTTACATTTTAATTTGGCTACATTTAAATCTCTGAAACAAGGGATTCTTCCCTTGTGGTCCATGGGTTGATTTCAGGGTATTGGTCGACTTGAATGAGAAAAAATATTTGATATTTATTTAACATGATTTCTATGTCATCCTATGGATTTAAAAATGTGATTCTGAAAATAAGTCTGTAGTAGGCTTCACCACTTTTGCCAAAAGGTTCAAGATACAAACACACAGTTCAAGAACCCCTGTTTTTAATTGCTGAGGGTATCCCTACCAGAAAAGAATTTCCTCTGCTGGGAGTTTTCTATCCCAGTGAATCCCCGGATCCCTGTCTTCCATCCCTTGTTCTCTATCCTAGAAATAATTTCACAAGGTCCCCTCCTGCCCTCTCTGCGATATACAAGAAACCAAAGAGCTGACCAGAAGAGAAGGAATGCTTGCACAAATCCTGGGTCTTGCCCCTAACCTAAGAAAACTAATGAGGCTCTGGGGACACATATATGTATGAGGTCAATAATTTACTTGCTGGACAATGATCTAATGAGCTCATTTCCCAAGCTGGGTCCCTCCAACTGATCTATATTCACATTTTTTACCTCTAGAGCTGAATTCCAACCCCAGCTCTGTTCTCATACAGCCAAAGACCCTTCAAGTTCTGCCTTACATGGGGAGCATGGGAGGGGTGCACCTTTAGCCTTTCTGAGAGAAATCCACACCCATCCCCGCTGAAACCCCTTCATTCGGTGACTTGCCCTCTTGTGCAAATAACCCCCCTTCAGAATGTTCCCCAGAGTTGCCATGGTTACGACACATACACCTCCTGGAATTTCGTGCTTCTTGGGAACACTCTAATGAAGAGCTATATGAGAGACCTACTTGGTCTGGATTCCATGTCAGGAAGGATAAAATAAAATCCATCCCTGCACCAACAGTTGTATTTACCTATCTGAAATATTAGAAGCCTGGAGTAATGGATGAAATCCTAAGACCAGGTTGCAGCGAGTGCTACAGAGATATCTTGTTAGATGAAGGAATTGGATATCTAGCATGTTTCAGTTTTAACAGAGAAAATATCATCCTAGTCGTTCATCTATCCAGTCATTATCAGGGTAAACCATGAGATAAAACGTGTGTGTATAATGGAAACTTCAAAGCTTGCAAATCACCGATGATGAATGAGCCACAACACGATGTATTAGTTTACTTAGCTTCAATTTTAATGTTTGTAAAACGAGTGAAATCATACATCCATATGCCAGAGAGCCATATTATCATAAATGCATTTGCTAAGACAGAAGGCATAAATTGCTGTTAAATCTAGCAATGGGCGACGGGGCGCGCTCGAACGTGTCTTTGTGATTAAATGTGAACAGCCGCTCCTTTAAGGTAAAGGTCTGTGTATGTGTGATTAATCAGATTGAAATGAAAGTGGAGACAGCTCATGCCATGCCTAGTTATCAGAATGATTGATTTGAGTCTATGTTTCTGGGTGAAAAAAAATCTGTTAATAACCACCATCGCCAAACCTGATAGCCCCAGTTACTGTGCACATCCTGTGCTCAGGGGGCTCATTTGCAGGTGTGGCATACAAAAAGAGCTATTGGATTGCAAAAATTATTACCTGAACAAATGACATCCAGACATATACAGGAGTTGGGACTGCAGAGTGCGTGTCACCGATGCAGAGTTGAAAATAACTGTTGTAGCTGTCATGGACTGTGATTTTCCTGTGTGTGGTGTGAGGCTATGAAGCCTTTATCACACACTTGGGTGTTTCCTGTCCTGTAACTCTTGGTGCTACTGTCAACTCATCCTTTGAACTCATCTGTTGCTAAGTATGTATTTTAAGATTATAGTCTCCTAATTTGGTTTGATTAGACAGGGTCACAAATGCCTTGGGCTTTTACTGAGTATAAAAGACCCATCTGAAAAACGTTTCTGAAGGAGTTCACTCACGTTACTGATAGCACCACATCTTCCAGGTGGGTATTGTGAGTGCCATTGGGTCTGGAGTGGTTAACCAGCCTCAAAAACATAGACTTTCCAAATGGGAGGAAATCCTATGACCATCCTGGTCTAAGCTCTATAAACCCAAGAATCTTCTCCACAATATTGCTATCAAGTGATTGTTTCAGCCTCTGTTTATAGACCTGTAGCAAGAAGAAGTCACCACCTCTCTGAGTAGCTCATTTCATTTCTGGAGGACTCTAATTATCAGGGTGTTTCTCCTTGTATAGAACCTATCTGTAGCTTCTACCCATTGTTCCTATTCCTGATACACGAGGCCAAGTGAAACTAGAATAATTCTTAATCTATGGTGGTGGGGATGTTCATTTTTCGTTTTTGAAGAGGACCAATAACATCTTGACTTGCTCGTCTTTGGATTTAAGAGAGGCAGAGTTGCACAAAGTTGACAGCTTCATTCTCTCTTTCAGTCAGTCCTCCCCTCCTGGTCAGTGAGTTGGGGAGATGTCTACCTCATCTATGTGATTGCCTTCCAAATACCTAAAAATATTTATCATTTACTTCAATCAGAGATTCTTAATCGGGAATCCGTGGATCTAGGAGTCAATGAACTTTGATGGGAAATACACACACATACACACACACAAAACTCCCAATCTGAGTATAATCCTTGATTTCTCCCTTTCTCTTACCACCTCCCTCTCTATTCAATTATTTGCCAAGTTGTTGCTTTTTCCTTTGTAAGATCTTTCTTGGTACAAGCCCTCACCTGGACAATTGTAATAGCTTACTGGCTGATCTTCCTGCCTTGCTCCTCCTTTCTCCAGTTCATCCTTCCCTCAACTGTCCAAGTGATATTCCTAAAACTCGGGTACTATCATGCTGTGCCCTTTTTGTCCCTTTTAGAAACTTCATTGACTCCCTATAGTATAAAATATAAAGTCCCCTGTTTAGCTTTTGAAGTCTGTCATAATCTACCCCTTTCCTACCTTTCCTATACCTTATTCCTCTTCATATATTCAAGCAAGACATTCCTTCTCTACACTGTTGGCCTTTTCACTGACTGCTTCCCACCCACCACCCTGTGTCTGGAATACTCTCCCTCCTCTTTTCAAACTTTTGGCATCTCTGACTTCCTTCAAGTCCCAGCCAAAACCTCACCTTCTACACGAAGACTTTTCTGATACCCTTTATTGTTAATAACCTCCCTTCTAATTATCTCCAAGTTATCTTACCTATCTCTTACCTGTCCATAGTTGATTCCACATTGTCTACCCTACCAACCCCATTAAACCGATCTTCTAGAGAAAATTGATTGTTTTTACCTTTTGTCTTTGTTTCTCTTGTACTTACCACATTTTCTGCCTCTTAGTAGGCACTTAGATACATTTTGATAGATCACTTTATCTTTCTTTTAATGTAACTGGTTTCTTTTGCCATCCTGTGTAATTTATTTTATGCATCTAAAGCATTATTCTACGAAAAGTTCATAGGCTTTACCAGACTAAGTGCCCAAGGGGTCCATCACCCCAAAACAATTAAGATCATCCTGCTTTAAATCTTTCTTTTGTTAATACCCCAGTTCTTTAAACCAATCAGGAAACCAATGGTGCTGGGTTCAAGATATTTATATCCATTTTTCTCAGGATGGTGGTCCTGGGGTAGCAGACAACCCTCTCTAGACAAGTTCCTGCTTCTAACTCATATAACCTTTCCAGACTATGCAGTGGAAGTAGCCTTGATATATAGAGTCAGAGCATTTGAAACCTACCTCTACCACTTACTAACCTGTTTTGGTACTTGGTCCTTGCCTTGGGCAAGTCACTTCTCTTTTTTTGGGTGCCATTTTCATTATCTGCAAAATGAAAGGCTTGGTTAGACTAAATGACTTCCTTCCAACTCCGAAGTCTGGAATTTTAACAGTTCTTTATCCTGACACCCAATTGCTTCATTTTCTAGTGATTCAGACCTGTAGCTATTGTTATGGAGTTGTGGAAATGTTCTGTAGCTCATATTTTCCTAAGAAATGTTGCCTAGAACTTAAGCCAATCTGCATGGTTTTAAGGTTTGGTTCCAGACATTGGAATTCTACTCTTTTTTTTTATTTAAACATTATTTTATTTGTCGTTTTCATACATTATTCACTGGAAACAAAGATCATTTTCTTTTCCTCCTCTCCCCCCCCCCCCCGTCCCTCCCCGCCTTTCCCTCTCCCATAGCCGACGCATGATTCCACTGGTTATCACATGTGTTCTTGACTCGAACCCATTTCCCTGTTGTTGGAATTTGCATTAGAGTGTTCATTTAGAGTCTCTCCTCAGTCTTATCTCCTCCAACCCTGTAGTCAAGCAGTTGCTTTTCATCAGTGTTTTTACTCCCACAGTTTATCCTCTGCTTGTGGGTAGTATTTTTTTTTAGATCCCTGCAGATTGTTCAGGGAAATTGCATTGATACTAATGGAGAAGTCTATCACCTTCGATTGTACCACAATGTATCAGTCTCTGTGTATAATGTTTTCCTGGTTCTGCTCCTCTCGCTCTGCATCACTTCCTGGAGGTTGTTCCAATCTCCATGGAATTCCTCCACTTTATTATTCCTTTTAGCACAATAGTATTCCATCACCAACATATACCACAATTTGTTCAGCCATTCTCCAATTGAAGGGCATCCCCTCATTTTCCAATTTTTTGCCACCACAAAGAGCGCAGCTATGAATATTCTTGTACAAGTCTTTTTGTCCATTATCTCTTTGGGGTACAAGCCCAGCAGTGCTATGGCTGGATCAAAGGGCAGACAGTCTTTTATCGCCCTTTGGGCATAGTTCCAAATTGCCCTCCAGAATGGTTGGATCAATTCACAACTCCACCAGCAATGAATTAATGTCCCCACTTTGCCACATCCCCTCCAGCATTCATTACTTTGCATAGCTGTCATGTTAGCCAATCTGCTAGGTGTGAGGTGATACCTCAGAGTTGTTTTGATTTGCATCTCTCTGATTATAAGAGATGTAGAGCACTTTTTCATGTGCTTATTAATAGTTTTGATTTCTTTGGCTGAGAACTGTCTGTTCATGACCCTTGCCAATTTGTCAATTGGAGAATGGCTTGATTTTTTGTACAATTGATTTGGTTCTTTATAAATTTGAGTAATTAAACCTTTGTCAGAGGTTTTTATGAAGATTGTTTCCCAATTTGTTGCTACCCTTCTGATTTTGGTTACATTGGTTTTGTTTGTACAAAAACTTTTTAATTTGATGTAATCCAGATTATTTATTTTGCATTTTGTAACTCTTTCTAATTCTTGCTTGGTTTTGAAGTATTTCCCTTCCCAAAGGTCTGACATGTATACTATTCTGTGTTCGCCTAATTTTCTTATAGTTTCCTTCTTTATGTTCAAGTCATTCACCCATTTTGAATTTATCTTGGTGTAGGGTGTGAGGTGTTCATCTAAGCCTAATCTTTCCCACACTGTCCTCCAATTTTCCCAGCAGTTTTTATGAAATAGTGGATTTTTGTCCCAAAAGCTGGAATCTTTGGGTTTGTCATATACTGTCTTGCTGAGGTTGCTTGCCCCCAGTCTATTCCACTGATCCTCCTTTCTGTCTCTTAGCCAGTACCAAATTGTTTTGATGACCGCTGCTTTGTAATATAGTCTGAGATCTGGGACTGCAAGATCCCCTTCCTTTGTATTTTTTTTTCATTATTTCCCTGGATATCCTTGATCTTTTGTTCTTCCAAATGAACTTTGTTATGGTTTTTTCTAAATCAGTAAAAAAAAATTTTGGAAGTTCCATGGGTATGGCACTAAATAGATAGATGAGTCTAGTTTTAGTTGTGTGGAAAGTGTTTTGTAGTTGTGTTCATATAGATCCTGTGTTTGTCTCGGGAGATAGATTCCTAAGTATTTTATTTTGTCTAGGGTAATTTTGAATGGGATTTCTCTTTCTAGTTCTTGCTGCTGAACTATGTCGGAGATGTATAGAAATGCTGATGACTTATGTGGGTTTATTTTGTATCCTGCAACTTTGCTAAAGTTGTTGATTATTTCGATTAGCTTTTTGGTTGAATCTCTAGGATTCTTTAAGTAGACCATCATGTCATCTGCAAATAGCACTAATTTGGTCTCCTCCTTGCCTATTTTGATGCCTTCAATTTCTTTTTCTTCTCTAATTGCTACTGCTAGTGTTTCTAATACAAAGTCAAATAATAGAGGTGATAATGGGCATCCTTGTTTCACTCCTGATCTTAATGGGAATGGATTTACTTTATCCCCATTGCAGATGATATTAGCTGATGGTTTTAGATATATACTGTTTATTATTTTTAGGAATGACCCTTCTATTCCTATGCTTTCTAGTGTTTTTAGTAGGAATGGGTGTTGTATTTTATCAAAGGCTTTTTCTGCATCTATTGAGATAATCATGTGGTTCTTGTTGGTTTGCTTGTTGATGTGGTCAATTATGTGGATCGTTTTCCTAATATTGAACCAGCCCTGCATCCCTGGTATAAATCCTACTTGATCATGGTGGATGACCCTTCTGATCACTTGCTGGAGTCTTTTTGCTAGTATCCTATTTAAGATTTTTGCATCTATATTCATTAGGGAGATTGGTCTATAATTTTCTTTCTCTGTTTTTGGCCTGCCTGGTTTTGGAATCAGTGCCATGCTTGTGTCATAAAAGGAGTTTGGTAGAACTCCCTCTTTGCTTATTATGTCAAATAGTTTGTATAGTATTGGGATTAACTGTTCTTTGAATGTTTGATAGAATTCGCTGGTGAATCCATTAGGCCCTGGGGATTTTTTCTTAGGAAATTCTTTGATGGCCTGTTGGATTTCTTTTTCTGATATGGGATTATTTAAGAAAACTATTTCTTCTTCTGTTAGTCTAGGCAATTTATATTTTTTGTAAATATTCATCCATATCACCTAGGTTGGTATATTTATTGCCATATAGTTGGGCAAAGTAGTTTTTAATGATTGCCTTAATTTCCTCTTCATTGGAGGTGAGATCCCCCTTTTCATCCTTGATGCTGTTAATTTGCCTTTCTTCTTTCCTTTTTTTAATTAGATTAACCAGTACTTTGTCTATTTTGTCTGTTTTTTCAAAGTACCAGCTTCTAGTCTTGTTTATTAGCTTAATAGTTCTGTCACTTTCTATTTTATTAATTTCTCCCTTAATTTTAGGATCTCTAGTATGGTTTTCTTCTGGGGGTTTTTAATTTGTTCATTCTCAAGTTTTTTGATTTGCATTTCCAATTCCTTGGTCTCTATCCTCCCTAATTTGTTAATATATGCTCTCAGGGATATGAATTTTCCTCTAAGTACTGCCTTGGCTGCATCCCATAAGGTTTGAAAGGATGTTTCGCCGTTGTCATTTTCTTCAACGAAATTGTTAATTGTTTCTATGATTTCTTCTCTAACTATCCGATTTTGGAGTATCATGTTATTTAATTTCCAATTAATTTTTGATTTGGGTCTCCATGTACCTTGCCGATCAATATTTTAATTGCCTTGTGATCTGAAAAGGCTGCAGTTAATATTTCTGTTTTTCTGCATTTGAGTGCCATGTTTCTATGACCTAGTGTATGATCTATTTTTGTGAATGTGCCATGTGGTGCTGAAAAGAAGGTGTATTCTTTTTTGTCCCTATTTATTTTTCTCCATATGTCTATTAACTCTAATTTTTCTAAGATTTCATTCACCTCTTTTACCTCTTTCTTGTTTATTTTTTGGTTTGATTTATCTAAATTTGATTGTGGTTGGTTCAAGTCTCCCACTAATATGGTTTTATTGTCTATTTCCTCCTTCAATTCTCCTAGTTTCTCCATTAAAAATTTGGATGCTATACCATTTGATGCATACATGTTGATTAGTGATATTTCCTCATTGTCTATACTCCCTTTTAGCAGAATATATTTACCTTCCCTATCCCTTTTGATCAAGTCTATTTGTGCTTTGGCTTTGTCAGATATCATGATTACCTCCTGCCTTCTTTCTATCAGTTGAGGCCCAAAAGGTCTTACTCCAACCTTTAATTCTAACCTTGTGAGTGTCAACCCGTCTCATATGTGTTTCTTGAAGACAACATATGGTAGGGTTTGGGGTTCTAATCCAATCTGCTATTTGTCTACGTTTTATGGGTGAGTTCATCCCATTCACGTTCAAAGTTATGATTGTTATTTGTAGATTCGCTGGCATTTTAATATCTTCCCCTAGTTCTGACCTTTCTTCTTTAGCTTTCTCCTTTTGAACCAGTGATTTACTTTAGGTCAGTCCCCCTAGTCCCCTCCCTTGTGATGCTTCCCTTTCTAGCCCCTCCCTTTTTATGCTCCCTTCCCCTCCCCCCTCTCCTTCTCTCCCTTTTTGTACTCCCTCCTTAATTTTCCTTTCTTTGCCCTAATGGATAAGATAGAATTCAGGATCCCACTGGATCTAGATGTTCTTCCCTCTCAGATTTGATTTCACTGAGAGTAAGGTTTAAGTAATTCCACTTCACGCTCTCTTCCTCTCCTTCTCATATGAGAGTTCTTCCCCTCCCCTTCCCATGTGTATCTTTATATGGGAAAGATTATTCTATTGATTCCCCCCTATTTCTTGAAGTTAATCTTAGTATTATCGATGGTTCCCCCCTCCCTTTTCCTTTCTTTGCCCCAACTTTCCCCAACTCTTCTTAATGCCCCAATCTTTCCCTATGCATGTTTCTTCTAACTACTCTTATGATGATACAATTTATGAGAGTTACACAAAACATCTTCCCCACATATTAATATATATAATTTGATGTAAATGTAGTCCTTATAGAAGAGAGTTTGACTTAAAGAAAAAGATAAGATTTATCTCCTTTTCCCTTTCTTTCATATTTACCTTTTCATGTTTCTCTTGCTTTCTGTGCTTGGATATCGAACTTTCCACAGAGCTCTGGTCTTTTCTTAGCAAATGCTTGGAAATCTTCTATTTTGTTGAATGCCCATACTTTCCCCTGGAAGTATATAGTCAGTTTTGCTGGGTAGTTGATTCTTGGTTGGAGACCCAGCTCTCTTGCATTTCTAAATATCGTGTTCCATGCTTTGCGGTCTCTTAGTGTGTTAGCCGCTAAGTTGTGTGTGATCCTTATGGGAGCCCCCTTATATCTGAAGCTCTTCTTCTTGGTTTCTTGTAGGATTTTCTCCTTTACTTGGAAGCTCTTGAATTTGGCAATTACATTCCTAGGCGTTGTCTTTTGGGGATTTAGTATAGAAGGTGTTCTATGAATCCTTTCTATTTCTATTTTGCCCCCTTGCTCCAGAACGTGAGGGCAATTTTCTTTGGAATTCTACTCTTGAGGGCACTTCCAAAAGGATACCTTTTCACAATGGCCTGTGACCACCCCTGATATCACCATCCAAGGGATCAACAGGTTTCTTTATAAATTGTGACCCTGACCCTTGATCAGGGCATCAGGGCATTGACAACAACCTTCCAATTGCAAAGTAATTGCCTCAGAGAAAGTTCCATCAAATAATTTAGGAAGATGTAGGAAAACCCAAAGAAAGACAAGAAAACAAAAAATATATATAAATATGTCAGTTGAGGGTATCAGGGATTGGTTCAGCTAAGGTATAAGATGCAAATAATCTTGCAAATAAATAATATTTGATGCTTGAATACATGATGAACCAACTGGATGGAGAGCTTGCTTTCACTTAGTCAAGGGACCATATGGTAAGGAGGGGATTTTCTCTAGACTCTACCACTGTTCCTTGGCTATCTTCTCCTCTCACCCTTGTGGCTTGTGGCTCCTCTCATCCAAGTTCCTCTTAGGGCTTTCATTTTGAGGAAAGACCTAGGCTAGTCATTCTTTATTCTCTAAACTCTATCACCATGCTTTAGCTGGCTTTTCCTTCTGCCTCTGAGGCCAGTTTCTCCCATTGCTGAGTCCTTCCCAGAACTGCCATTGGAAGAAAGGCCCAGTTAAAGCCATCCTGCAGTCCCTGTACTTCCCCAAGATGCCTCAGTTTCTCCCCACCTCCTATCTAGCTTTTCATGCTTTGTCCTCCCCTATTAGAATGTAAACTCCTGAATGAGAGGAACTAGCTTTCTTTTTACTTGTATTTGCATCACTATCTCTTAGCACAGTGCTTGATACATAAATATTTATTAATTTGTTATAGGGTGTACCATGGCAGGATGAAGCCCAGAGAAACCTTGCTCACTTGTGCCTCTGTTTAATAAAAATGATTATTGAACTTTCAGCCTTGTGGTCTTCTGTTATTATCAGAGAAAGAACTTTCCATCTCTTCTAGAATATTTTCTATCAAGAATCCTTGCTCAGGGACTTTCTACCTTTGTGACAGCTAGCAGGCAAAGTTAGAGACAGAAGCCACACTGTCCTTAGGTTTGAACAAAAGATAAGAGTAGAACGGTCCTGCTGCTATGACCTGCAACGTTGGTACTGTGTTTGTGCTCTTGCCAATGTTGAGTAACAACTTTATGCATAGAAAGAGGCACTGTTCTTTCCATTAAAAGAGAAGGCAAAAGCATTGATTGAAGGAACACTTAACCTGTGTTTTAACTTAGTGGAAAAATGAAATGTTTCTTGAGAAAAAAGAATGCTAGAAGAAATGTTTTAAGAGAAAAACTTAGATGAAGAATCCAAGGAAGCAGAGGAGAAACCAAAGCTTTTCAGGAGGTATGAAGGTAGAAAAATGGTACTCAGAAATGGATAAGAATAAGGCCAATAGAACACAGGATTGACCATAAGAAAAGCAGTCAGTCAACATGGACTAATTGCACTTGATTTGAGCCTTTTTCATTAGAGGGGAGAGTTTGATGTTCTCAGAAAGAAGTGGCACTCCTAATTCCAAGGAGAAATCATGATTCCATCAACGATAGAAATGAGGTATAGTAGCAGGCATGGGAAGAAAAAAATGATGCCCTCTTTGGGGAGGTACTAAGATGTGACAGAAATCATCAGGAAAAAGGATATTTTCAAGGTTACACATGACAAAGAACCTCCTTAAGACTTGTCAAAACTGACCATCAGTCCTAGCTTGTGGTTATTCACATGGAAGTGGACTGGTCCTGCTGGAAGGAACCTACAAAGCTCCATTGGAAATAACGAAGTCCTGATAAAGGAGTTGAAGAATTTAGGGGAATAAGTAACACATCCTAAGCTATCACTGAGTGAATGTAGGGGTTTCATTAGAGAAAGGCAGACACGAGAAGGGGAGAGCTGATTAAGAAGTCAGACAGAGTGTCAGAGAAAGGCAGTGTGGTTTCTTTACGAGGATTTAAGATTCAGAAATGATAGACTCCAGAGCAAGCTGGAGGGTATCATATCTAATATGACCTATGAAAGAATCTGAAGATGAATTTGATTTTAAGAGCTTTAAAGTGAAAAAAGAGAGAGTTGGAGAAAGCTGCCCTGAAACATGCATTCAGCCATATTACAGAGAAAAATGAAGTTAAAAATAGATGGAAATCCAGTAATTTAAAGAAATAATCTCAAAGGAGGGCAATAATAATAATACTCATGGTCATATCTCTATATATCTATATCTATATCTATATCTACAGATACACAAGGTATGCCCGAAATATCTTAATTCAAGAATGTAAACTTGTATGGGGCTATATTGCTGAAATTCCAAAGATTGTATAACATATGACTGTATTTTGGCAACTGAAAGTTTTATTTTTTTTTGAAAAGCAGGTGGCTCAATGGAGAGAGAGCCAGACCTGGGAACCAGAGATCCTTGGAACCTATTCTAAGATGGAAAGTAAGAGTTTTATATACATACATATATATATATATATATATATATATATATACACACTCATACATATAACAGATTAGATTAAAAGTGGGATTAGATTAAAAAGGCAAGCTTTTGAAGAAATTATGTAGTTTTGAATAACTTTAAGCTTTCTCTTAAAAATAAATATCTATCTTTTAAAATATAAAGACACATCTTTTAAAAACTTTTAATGAACAAAAATATATACCCTCTCCCTGTGGAAAAAAGGAAAAAAACAAAATATTTGTAACAAATATATATTCTCAAACAAATTGAATTCCTTAATTCAAAAACCAGTCTTTTTAATATCAATATTTGTTCTGCTGCTACATGGTTATAATTTAAATAATGTTATATATACTTCTCTGTATATGGAAAAAGTTACATATACTTTTCTGTATATAAAAATATGGGACAAAGCACAGAAGAGTGGTATGTAGAATTTGGGCAAGCATCAATAGATTAAAGATATAGAAAAATCGTACCAGGTTGTGAACATCCTTTTGATTTCCTTATCAGAAGGAGGAAATGAATGATGAGTTTTGATAACCAGTCCTGAAGTTGATCCCTAGCTATGGAAGGGTTCAACCATCAAGGCACCTGCTGGAGTGCTTTCTCTGCTAAAAGCCAACCCTCAGACCAATTCTGTTTCTGCTTGGATGAATGTTTTATTTAGCCTTCCAAAATCAGTGCATTTGATTGTTTCTAGTCCTATAGCTGCTGTCTTGTTCTTTAGGAACTTTCAAAGGCAATACTGAACAGTCATATCCAAAAGCTCTTTCTCCATCCTGCTGGTTAGTTTGTCTGGGCCTTTTGACATGAATTCACTGAAGATGGCTAGATGTCCTCTCATCATCTCATGACTTATCTTGAGTTTCCATGCTAGGACCTTTTCTTCTGTAGTTTTCAGTTTGAGGATCAGTCTTTGGTAGCAAATCTAAACACAAAGTAAGAGTGGTTTAGATCTTAACTAAGTTAATGTTTCTAAGCCTACCTGTATAGTCTACTGCCTCCTGGGGTATCAAGAGAACTTGGAAGGATAGTACTGAGTTCCTGAATTTGAAAAGTTCAGGAAGATAGATGGTATAGGGTTGTAATTAGAAATTCTTTTACTGTGACAAATTTAGGTGAACATCAGGGATAATGGTAGAGATGGCTGAGGTGAAGAAGCAGTATCAGAAGGTATGGACAATCCTCCAGGAATTCTGAATCTTACCCCCTCAAAGGCTGTGGTAGGAATTGGGGGGGTGTAACTCAGTAATGGAAACCATGGAGTTATAGGCTGAAGGCAGTTGTTCTTTGTGGTGTCCTGAACTGGTGAAAGATTGTGATTTTAGCCTCTGGAAACATTTTCTCCTAGGGAAAAAATGCACCCATGCAATAATGGTACCATGGGACAAAGGTCCATGGCTCAGTGAATAGAGTACTGGGCCTGGAATCAGTAAAATTCAACTTCATGAGTTCAAATTTGGTTTCAGATGCTTACTAGCTATGTGGCCCTGGGCTAGTCACTTAATCCTGTTTGCCTTCATTTCCTCATCTGTAAAATTAACTGGAGAAGGAAATGGCAAACCACTTCAGTATCCTTGCCAATAAAACCCCAAATGGTTTCATGAAGAATTGGACATGACTGAAATGGCTTAATGGCAACAGAAGTTATGGAGAAATGATATAAGACCTGAAAAGAGGACAATGTTATTTTGCTTTTTTAAGGAGTGGAAAGGTTAATTCTTATTATTCTTCATTGACCTTAGCTTTGATTCCTGCAGAAAAAATCCACAATTCATTATCAAACAAATGGTTTGGAAGCATTTAAAAGGAGAAATAGCTATTATTCTAAGGTAACAGAGACTCGAGATTTAGCACAACATAATGTTTAAGGCATTAGACAAAGAACACGGATTGAAATCTCATCTAGGGGGAACCTGCTTAACCTTGGGCAAGTCATTTTACCAGTCAGCCTCAGTTTCCTTCTATAAAATTGAGAAGTTTGAACCTTGTAACCTCTAGGATCCCCTTTCAGATTTAAATCTGATCCTATAAATGAAGCCAAATTAATTGCGCTTCCTTTTATTTTTTTCCACAAAGTTCCCAGATTAATAGATCCCACACTCTGGGTATTGACTATGTAGAATTAAATGGAGAAATCTTTGTTTTATCATATTCTCAAGGACAGAATAGAAAAATGTCAATGGGCATCTTTCCCTCCCCCTCACTGGTCTCATATCCATTTAGGTGTTTCCATGAGTTTATCCTCTTTGTTCCCAGGGATTTCTCCTAATCTTCAGGTTTTACAAAATTAATCCTGTTTTTGTTTCCTGCTTCCTATTCCACACACTCCACCATCAGTCACATCAGCTCCTGGAGTCAAATTCCCTCCACTCCCAAGACACCTGTATCCCATTGCCCTGTTTCTGTTAACCAATGTCTGGCTTGCTATGAATCTGTCATCCTAAAAAAATAAAAAATCTCCATTTACATTGACATTCATCAAATAACTTTCTTTTTTCTCCAGCTAGAAAAGGGATCTAGTTGTAATACACACTTAATGGAGAAATGAGATTCTCCATCACAGAGTTATAAATATTTCTCATTTGCTAGCAGGAAATCTAGCCCATAGCAGGAACAAAATGGTTGCGAATTCCCTGGAGATTCCACGACTGTAAAAATAGCATGATCTTCTAGCTTGATTCTGGAATAGACCCTTTAAAGTAAATAAATTGCTATGTGACCTTGGGCAAGTCACTTAACCCCTATTGTCCAGCCTATATTTCTCTTCTGCTTTGGAACTAATATACAATATTGATTCTAAGACAGAAAGTAAGGGTTTAAAAAAATGAAGGCATCCATAGGTTCCACCAAACTGACAATGAAAGTCTAGGACACACACACACACACACACACACACACACACACACACACACACACACTTGAGAAAAATTAAAACACTTCCCTTAAACACGTTTAATAATTGATATATTTTACTTTTTCATCACATACATTTTTATATTTTTTAATCTTCTACTTTTAAGATGGAATATAAGGGTTTAAAGAAAAATAAAATAAAGTACCTAAATTAAATTGTCCCTGTTCCTGGTCAGGACTTCTGATGCCAGCCCCAGTGTTTGGAGTGTCTAAGAGAAATGAAATGGCAAGAAACCCTCTCCATTGATGGGGATTGGTAACTGCTCTCCAAACTGAATCTTGGGTCACAAGAGAGCTCAGTAGATAAAATGCTGGGCTTGGAATCCAGAAGACTTGAGTTCAGCTACAGTCTCACTTACTAGATGCATGACCATGACTCACTTAACTATGTTTGCCTCAGAGTTCTAATATGAAAAATTGTGATTATAATAGCACCTACCTCCCAGGGTTGTTATGAAGATCAAATGAGATAACTGTAAAGTTCTTAGCATAGTGCCTGGTACCTAGTAAAGCACTATGCAAGTCATAGTTATTATTCTTATGATTATTATCTTCAAAAGTTACATAGAGGGACATAAAAGTTAAGTGATTTTCCCAGGCTTCCCCAGCCATATAACTCAGAGGTAGAACTTAAATATTCTGCATATTCCTGAGATCAAAGTTAGTTTTCTATTTACTGTGCCATATAGCCTCATGGTATTCGTCTATCTCCTTTCTCTTTTTGGTGGTATCTTTAAGGCTTTATAGCTGTTCTATCGAAGATGGAGTGCTCTTTCTTCCTGGGAACAGCAAACTCTTTCCTTGCCTGAAAGAGGCTGGAATCAAGTACACAAAGATCATGAAGTCTTGGTGAAGAAATTGGAAGTGATTGTGGCTAAATAAAAGCAAGGATGTCAATGAAACATTAAAATAAAAATACACAGAGAAAAATATAAACAGGAGGACCGGTCTGAAACTGGCAAATTGAATTTATTCTCAAGGAAAAAATAACTACATGATGGAGAATCACAGTTTTATTTATAATTTTCATTCTTTGTATATGGAAATGTTTATATTTGTTGGTATTTATGGCAAACTATCTCAGTATCTTTGCCAAGAAGACCCCAAAAGGGGTCATGGAAAGTCAGACCTGATGGAAACCAACTCAAAAATAACAACTTTAGAAGAGTAAAAGATAATTAGAAATAAAAACTAAACAGAAAATAAGCAATAGGGGGAAGGTGCACACCGTATTCATCCCAATGAGGCTAATGTTTCCACAGGTATAGATTTTCATGGTGTGTGTCCAGTTCTCAAGCTCTACAAATCTTTCCCTTCTTCCCAGGACGTTGAGTGGATCATAGCAAGCTTCCAGCTGTCCCCCATGTGGTCTTGATTTGCTGTAATGATGCTCTTGTAATTAATCTCAGAAGAGGCAGTGACTTTGGAGGTGACAAGGAATAGAAATATACTCAAGGCTCAGCTCTAGAATAAGCCTTTGAAATGAGAGACATTATAGTTAAGCTGACATGTCATCCAAACCATAGGAGATATTTAGGTGACTCAAAGGGTCTTTCTCATCCCCACCCCATGCACATTTTTAACTGCCTCCATATTTCCCTACTTTATAATTCAGATACTTTAACAAAGAGCACTAGGAAGCTTGACTTGAGAAAAGCTATTCAAGAAATTTCCTCATCCCTTTGAATTGTATATGATTTGCTAAACTTGGGGCAGCTGTGTGGTTTAGTGGATTGAGAGCCAGGCATAGAGACACTGGAGGTCCTGGGTTCAAATGTGACCTCAGACACTTCCTAGCTATGTGACTCTGGGAAAGTCACTTAACCCCCACTGCCTAGCCCTTACCACTCTTCTGCCTTAGAACTCTTACTTAATATGAATTCTAAGACAGAAAGTAAGAGTTTAAAAAAAAGATTTGCTAAACTTCACTACATTTAAAACTAAGATTTCTGTACTAAAATTCCATGGCTTCCCAGTTATGTGACCCCGAGGAAAACCAGTTCTTTAGATTATTCTATAAGTGTTGTAATAGTTGTTCAGTTGTTTCAGTCATGTTCAACAATTTATGACCTTATTTGGAGTTTTCTTGGCAAAGATATTGAAGTGGTTTACCATTTCTTTCTCCAGCTCATTTTGCAAGTGTGGAAACAGGCAAACAGGATTAAATGACTTGCCCAGTATCATACAGCTAATAATGTCTAAACTCAGATTTGAACTTAGGTCTTCCTGACTCCAGGCTTTGCACTCTATCCACTGCACAACCTAGATGCTCCATTCTGTAAGTAAAAAGGCTCAACTTGATGGACTCTATGGTGTTTTGTAGCTCTGGTGTTTTGTTGTCCTGTAAGTGTATGTTTTAATGGTCAATTTCTTGAAAACTCTCTCAAATTCATAGAGAGGAAGAATGGCACAGTGGACAGAAGACTGGCCTTGGGGTCAGAATGGTCTAGGATCATTACCATCTGTGTGACCTTAAACTTCAGTGTCCTCATGAAAAAGTGAGGTGGTATTGGACCCAGTGATATCTCAGGTCCACTGCAACACTAGATCTATGATTTTATGAGCCTGAACAAGTCACTTAACCACTCAGTATTTCTCCATGATTTTTTTGTGTCATGGACACCTTTGGGTAGTTTGGTGAAGCCTATGAACCTTATTCAAACCATGTTTTTAAATATGTAAGATAAAATAAAAATAGGATTATAAAAGATGTCATTTACATTAAAATACGAGTTTTTAAGAAAATGAGTCTATGGATCCTTGGTTAAGAACCTCTGTCCCAAGTTATACAGGAATTACTGGTTTGCATCAATGAAAGGACTTTTAACAGTGGAAGTCCTGTATTTCAATTTAATTATACAACTAGACCAAAAAAGTACCTTTTTAGTCATCCTTTTCCTTCTGGTCTGATTTTCTTTGAAGGTCATCTTTCATCCTCTTTACCTCATCTTTCATCTCCTTTGCCTCATTTTCCAGCTGGTTGATTTTGGCTTTTAGGACACTATTTTCTCGTTTTAGTTCAAGTGCCTCTGTTTCCAGATGACTTATCTTAATTTTTAAGTTCTTTTCCCAATTGTCTTCAGCCTCTCTTAATTGTGTTTTGAGTTCTTCCACAGCCTGTATCCAATTCTCTGGGATTTCTGATTTATCGTTTGCTGATCTCTTCCCCCTTTTTTCCGTTTGCTTAGTAGAAGCTGTCTATTGTACTTTCTTTCTTCTTTTTCTGTTGTTTGCTCATGTTCACCCCTTCTTTACTCCCCATATTTATCTGTGATCTTGCTCCTCTCATTTTTTTGTTTTGGGGGCTTCTGTCAGTCTCCCCTCTTGGAGCTTTAACAGAAAATCTCTCGGTACAGTCTCTGAGGGAGGGTTGTTGGGGGTTTGAGCACCTTTTTTAAAAATTACAAATACAGTGTTTCTCCCAAAGTCTTTAATTTTAGCTTTCTTAAGCTATTAAAATAACCCCCCCAAAAAGGTTGTAGTACTTGAAGAATATGAGGGATGATGGTGTAGTGATTATGTATCTCAGTACCTTAAATTACCCAGTATCCCTCTGGCAATCTCCTTTGGAAAGAGAAATCAAGAGAAATCAGAAGCTGATGATCTGACCAGGTAGAATCTGAGAGCATCCACTAAGGTGAAGGGCCTTAAACCTATGATATATGAAGACTGATTAAAGGAACTAAACATTTCTGGCATGGAAAAGAGGGCATGATAGTTATGGAAAAGCCATGGAAAACATTAGAAAAAATGGAATCATAATGCTGGATGGGAACTCAAAAGTCCAGCCCCTTTCTGAGTTTTGCAATAGCTTCTTTAGCAAAGTTACCACTATGTCATATAGTGAGCATTTTGATTTGGGAGTTGGGACATGCCATGTCAATTCCTAACATTTGTAATGACTGTATAACTTGGTGAAAATTATTTAACCTCTAACCTTTTGGGGCTATCTATTCCCCACTTATCAAAGGTAGGGTTGAACTAGTTGGCACCATTGTGGTCCTTCCAACTCCAATGTGATAGAACTCTAATGGATGGGAACAAAATCCATGGAGGCATTTCCAGTAAGAATGTGCATCTCTAAATAGATTATAGTCCAAATGAGTTAGTTATATGTATGTGGCCAGGGAACCCTAGAGCGATATTCAGGGCTTGGCATTTGAACAGAGGGAATGATCTAAGCATGAGCCACATAACTGTGGCCAAGAATTTGCACTGCTGAGCCTTATTTGGAGAATGTGCCTGTGTAATAGGGAAGTGATGGCAAAGGGTGGTCAAGAGAGTAAAGATGTGATATGGCTCCCATAACCTCCATGGTTGTACAATTGGGGAGTTAAAATGTTGTGCAATCAGAATAATAGCATTTGAGAGTTGGAAGGGACCTCAACAACTCTCTAATCCAAATGACACATGAAAAAAAATCCTCTCTATGATATACCTGAGAAGTGGTCATTTAATCTATTACTGAAGACCTCCAAGGAAGGGGATTCTGGTAATGTTTTGTGACAATCTGTTCCCACTCTTTGACAACTCTAATTGCTTGGAAGCTCTTCTTGACATCTAGCCTAAGGGATCTCTTTGCATTTTCCATCCAAGTTTTTGTCAATCAAGTCAACGAGCATTTATTAAATGTTAACTATATGCCATGTGCTAAGTTAAGCACTAGATATGAAGAAAGACAAAAACATAGTTCTGCCCTCAAGGAACTTACATTCTAATGGAGGAGGGGGAATAATTTTTTTTTAAATATGAGCTATGTACAATATAAATGAGAGGTAATTCCAAAGGATCTTCCCTGAGGACCTCCTCCACATGTCAGTCCTTCTAATTCTTGAAGACAATTATGGTATTCTAGCAATCTTCTCTTCTCCTCACTTATAATGAACTTAATATCCATGATTGCCTTCATATTCTGCCTGGTCCAATGGATCTGAATTACGAGCTCCTGAACTCCTCCCCCCACCTTATTTCTATTTCTATTTCCAAAGGAGAATGCCATTGACTGTCATGACCTATGAATCATCATCTCTCCTGCTCTTTAAGTTCATAGTCCAGAGACCATCTTCTATCTTTACCCTACCACTCCCAGATATTCAGTTTACTCCCTATTTCTGCTTACTTTCCCATGCTTTCTAAAACAGTAATATTCCTCAAAGAAGAAATTTCTTTTTCATCATGAGTTCCTACCCTAGCATACAAAGTTGATTCTCTTCTTCTTACAAATTTATCTGTGTTTACACAGTAAATGGTGTAGTTTTGTTGAATCTGCTCTAGAAGGCTACTGTATTTCTTTCCTTTTTTTCCTTTTGTCACCTGGTTTTTTTCCAGCTAACTATTCTATCATTTCCCAGAAGACCCATTATGTTCTCTATTGGGTTGTCCTCATTGGCACTCTTGGGTGGCACTTAACACTTATATAGTACTTTTCATCTTGAAAGCACTTTCCAGACATTAGCTAATTAATTTTCACAACACAGCATGAGTAGTAGGTAGGGAAGTAGTAATATAAGCATTTGAGCTTCAGTGATAAAAGGTGTGTTATAAGGACAAGAAATTATTTTTATTATTCTTTGGCAGAGGAAGCAGGGGGTGGGAAGCATGATTATGTAATTTGCCCAATCACAAAAGGAGTTAATATTAGCATTTCAGATTAAAACATTGCCTAACAAAGTTCATAGAAAGAGAAGTTCTTGGCCTAACTTTTTAGCAAAGTAAACACTGTAAAAGTTTTACTTTTCTCCTCAAGTGGTTCCACACTGAAAAATTTTAGTAGAAATTTTATCACCTGCCTTTCTTTTTCTCTTTCCTCTTCTTCTTTTTTTTAAATCCTTACCTTCTGTCTTAGAATCAAAATTGTTTTTTGGTTCCAAGGCAGAAGAGCAATAAGGGCTAGAGAATTGGGGTGAAGTTACTTGCCCAGGGTCACATAGGTAGGAAGTACCTACGGCTAGACTTGAACCTCTAAGTCTGGCTCTCATTCTACTGAGCCACCTAGCTGCCCCTTCCTTTTCTTCTTGAGTGATAGCATGATTTTACCTGAATCTGGCAAATGGAAATGGAAATGCTTAGGGAGACATCCTTTGGTGAGAGAAAGATGGGAAACTCAAGATGGCACTGAATGTCATGAATCCTTTGGATTAATCAAACTAAGGCCCTGTTCACCTTGGGCTGATTGAAAAATAGTCAGAGATTTTCTTATAACTGATACAAAGGTAATGGAGTACATAGAATGCTGAACTTGGAGTCAGGAAGATCTCAATTCAGATGCTGACTCAGATACTAGCTGTGTGCCCCTGGGGATATTGCTTAAACTTCTCTGCCTCAGTTTCCTCATCTATAAAATGGGCATAATACAGCATGTATTATTGTTGTGAGTATCAAATGAGATAATATTTATGAAGTGCTTAGCACAATGCCTATCATATAGTAAACACTAAAGCCATTTCACCTGTTTTATTATGATTTTCATATTTTTCTAGTTTTTAAGACCCTTTGGGTTTTTTTGTTGTTCTAAACCTTGCCTTCCTGACTGTACCTAGTGATTTCTCTCTCCTCCCTCCTCTCTCTCTCTATTTCTCTCTCTCTGTATGTATATAATAATTATAAATTGTTATAATTATATTATTATTATGATAATTCTATTTATATAAATAAATTTGTTGAGTATACACATTTGTGTTTATGAAAGAAGGGATGAAGAGAAATAAAAAAGGAGAAAAAAGGAAGAGAGAATTGTATAAACACACTCAGAATTGCATCAATTAATCAATCAACAAACATTAAATTTCTACTCTCACTGAGGCACTGCACTGGGCACAACTGATAGACACAAAGATTAAAAAATAAAATGAAACAATTCTTATTCTCTGGATGTTTTCATTGTAGTAACAATTATTCCCCTGACAGTTCTTTTTTCTCCATTTGGAGCTTGTTC